>NC_140977.1:28732460-28767460 GCF_056783735.1 Eptatretus burgeri
TCGCTCTGGATCTTTTATTGATAGCTGTTTATATACATCAAACACAGCATCCACACGCTAACTGGATCCAGCGGCTCTCATAACATTGGCAAGTACCTGATCAGCTAGTTCATCAAAGGTCATGTGGTCTCCATTGGTTTTCTGGATTAGGCTCATTCCGTCGATGATAGAAGCTGAAGGTTGCATGATTTCCTCAGCTGAAGATACATTAGCCTCAAGTTTCCTGGCCAGAGCAGCCTTATTTGTCTTCTTTATAGTTCCATCACAGTTGGCAAGTGACCATGGAAGAGGACCCACGGGACACTGCAGCACCTCCTTCGTTTCAATTTTCTGACTCGATGCAACCAAGAGCATGTGCCCGAAAAGTTTATGGTCAGTCTTTAGGATCACCTTCTTGTTTGATGTCTTCTTCGTCATCTTCTGTTTGATGCTTGCGAATGTTTTCAGCTGCAGTTTTGGTATTTTATCAAAGAATCCAATCATGGTCTGTTCAATCATGGTCTACACTCCTGGAATGTTGTGTACGCTGTCACACCTTTTTGCTGAGCTGTGAGAAGGTCATTGACAACATCTGGTGGTGCTGCAGCACCTGTCGATAGGCTAACCAGTTCCGTTGGTTCACTACCAAATGGATTCATCCAGTTGTTTTCCATCAACTCTACAAGTGACTGGACTGCTTTCTCGTCTTTCTCTATTCTTGAAGGAGTAAGATCTTCATGACTCAGTTCTGAGTTACCCACTTGTGTCATGTTTTGAAGTTGTTTCAGACATAGGCTCCTATACTCTGCATTGATATAGTACTTGCTGACTGCCCCAGCTCTGAGACTAAATCCTTTCGTTCCTCCTGCTGTCTGGGTATCTTTGTTGACAGTCTCCTCTATCATTTGATCCACGGCAATACGACCAAATGGGTTATGATCGCCCAATTGTACAGAAAATCCTCCATTGTGCTGGAAATGATCGTATACATTTGGATGTGTCTCCTGGAGTTTGGTCATTTGGCAGTAGTATATTGATAAATACCTGGAGTAATTTTGTTTGTCATAAGCGAAACACCAGGGGATCATTGACCCGATGGTTGATAGATGTAGCATCCAATTCCCCTCTCTTGATGACTTAATCAGCACAAGCAGGTTCTCTACCATATCAACAAAAGACATCCAGAATGTGGCCAACTGACCATTGCTGAACCGGAGATGGTTAAGATATTTGTCGAACAGATTGAATCCTCGAATACATGATGCATCAGCCAGAACGTATCCATGGTTTCATTGCTTACATTTTCCTGAAGTGATTCCAGAGCTGTGATCATTCCAGCCAGATGTGGCAAATCGTCAAGACTGGTATTCTTTGAGCCAGATGGAGAAACTGAGCAGTGCTTCATACATCAATTTACAGAGACGGACTCCACGATTTTAGTTACGTCCTTCAAGAACTGTATTCACTGAACCCTCTGCTATGATTCCAGATTCCATTGATATGTCACGCAAACCAGCTGAGCAAAATCCTTTACCTATGATAGATAAGAGATTGCATATTGTTGTATGGAATGCCCCCATCCGAAGAATGATGTTCTGGTTCATTTCTTCACGCTTTCATGTGATTTCTGCTGCCTTGGCATATAAGGCCTGATCAAAAACACACACAATCTTGGTGAGGTCCAACGTCTTCTGGATATTCAGTGCTTGCTTTAGGACTTTGTGAACTGTTGGCAGTTGTGTCGCTGGTGCATTGATTGTAGGTAGATATCCCACTGTGTCTTTCTGGACATCTCTATGATCACGGGCCTGCATGTTGAAACCTGTCCATGAGCTGAAGGTTTGATCACTGGTGTTCATTTGCCTCACTTTTGATCACAGCAGTTTAGGGAGGTGTGCATCTTGAATGACAGATTGGAAGTTCAAGGCAACTACCTTGGATACTGGGGGACCAATCCTTTCCCCTGCATTATAGTCAGGAATTTCCAGATAAACTGGAGTTGTACTGCACTTCTTGCTCAGTATTAACTTAGGCAATACCTTCATGAGTGGAGCAGTTGTGGCTTGTGGTTGTATAATGATCCCGTTGACTCGATGTGATGTACCCCCACCACTGAGAGTTTCTTCAAGGCGATCAATGTTATCAAAGGCTAGTGTTGTGGGAATGTTTGTATGGACATTTGTAGGCAAAATCACATCATTGTCTGCCGTCATTGCTTGCTTCTGAAGACACAAGGTGGTATCCAACTCAACCAGTTTGGAGTAAAACATTCCATGGCCGAGGCGGTTGAGCATTTGAATTAGTTCAACATTTCCTGTCAGAGATTTCACACTCCATGGCAGCAATATATGTTTTGCTGGTATTATGGCACCTCCGCTAACTGCATACACGAAGTCCTGACCTATTGACTGAACCAGTCGGTCTTCAAGTGAATTGAAACCTGTCACTGACTCTTGTGCATCCCCAATCAGTAGAAATTTAAAGAATATTATCAGAGATTCAGGGAGTTCCATGTAGTCAGCTGTCAGCTCGTCAGGTTGTGGTGGCCATAGTTTCTTCTTCATTTTCTTGATATCTGACTGCATTTGAGATGCAGATTTTGCCACCATTTCCTCTACATCACACTGTCGTAAAGAACTCAATTTGCTCTTAAGTTCATCATTCTCTTTGACAAGTGATCCAATTGTTAAATTATCAGGGTAGACAAGAAGTTTTCCATTGGTGGTGGTTACAAAGTGGAGCGATTCGCCAAACTCTGATTCAAGCCGACGTCATATTTGTTTCTTGGTTTGTGGAAGAACTTCATCATGATTATAGCCTAACTTGCCCATGAGGTTCCCCAATATTTCTGTCAAACTGGTCAGTTTTACCACTTCAGGTACTGAGAATAATGTATTTCTGATACGTTCGAAGAGCATGTTGTATCCATTCTGAACTGCTACCTGGTATTGTTGTTCTGCATCTTCGACTGAGGGTGTAGCAGCTTTAGATTTCTCACCTCTGGTGAAGCTACGATAGCATGAATTGTGGTATCGGGCTTCTGCAGCAACTAACTCTCCGGATGTGATTGATAAGATGTTGTCGTTCATCTGATTCAAAGCTGCCTGTCGCACCGTCTTATCCGATCTCAACTCTCTAGCCTGATGTAACACTTCTCGTGACTTGGTCCCCTTCACATACTTATTCTTCTTGTCACAAAAAATGCAAACTTCTTGCAAAACTGTAGATGGCGACGTTGATGGCTCTCAAGCAGACTTACGCTCAAGTGGTTTGGTTCCTTCTGTAATACCCTTCATTTTTTTCCAGTGTCTTTTTGAGAGTAAAAGTGGCTCGGCAGTTCCTATGGTAAAGTAGATTGTCATCTTAATCATTTGGGTCTAAATCTGTTATACGATTGCAGTTCTGTATTTTTGCTGCTTCCAAGAGAGTTTCAACAGAAGCAGTGTCTTTTGGCTTTGTGATCTCAGAGGCAGGAGATTTCTTCATGCAGATTATGCACGTAACTTCCTCTGTGCGCGCCTTCTTGTGTGGTACTTCCATTATGTATCAGTGGTCAATCCCAATCTGAAAACAAATGACAAATTTGTATAAACACTCATGACTTCAGTGTCATAATTTATAAACAAGACGTCACCACCATAGTTGTTCACAAGAAGTAATCGGCTGTTGTTAATGGATATAAATGGCTTTGGTAATGATTTTAATAATAAAACATACTTAATATAAATATAACTTACAAAATGCACTTAAATATTTGCGTGACAAGTGGAATGTAATAACCATATATCTGTAAAGATAAAATTTAAACTTATCCTACTAATATTCAGAAGACCGTCCAACATTTCAGGATGAAATCTGAGAGCAAACTTATCTATTCTATCATCTACTGATTATCTGGAATAAATGAAATGAAACATAAATACATGGCTTCCTGTGTGATATGGTATTAAAGAATTAGTCACATCGACAAATGCATCTTAATTTGTAACATATTTCACTGTTTAGTGTTATTGCTATAGAAATTATATTTCGAAGTTGGGCACTTAAGTCATCAAAATTATCACAATGAAATACATAAAAAGGGTAATGATTTTGAACCCTCTGGCAATATGCATACCAAAAGAACTGTCTTAAGTGTTATAATTCAGTAAGAACACCTCATAACCTTTACATATTAATATATGAGACAAAAGTAAGTTTCAATTGTGTTTCGAGTGCTGAAAACGACCCTCGACGAGAATGCGCTGGGTCAAATTCTAAAATTCGTCACAACTGCCTTGAGCTACCCTGTTGGAAAGTCTATCATACAGTTTTGTTTTGTCCTATGATATACTCAAGCAATAAAATAACTTTTGTGACCTGCCCTCAGATGATACCACTTTTATCCCTGGCCCATGGACTATTATGGTTGTGTCCCTGTTTTCAAATTAACTGAGAGTTTATAATGCCTTTACAAACAACCTAGTATAAGCCTTGCCAAGAAACTGCTTTGGCACCACCAATGCTCTGTGAATAGTATGTTACATCAAATCAAAAAAAAAATATATATATATATATATATATATACTCTATGTATGTATAAAATTATTTATTTCTTTATATACTCTACCATCACCACTGCCCTCATAACACTTTGATTTACTTATTTGCATACCTTTTCCCTTTTAGCTATTTAAATGTAAAATCTACACGTCCCATTTTTAATCTAAGCCCTCATCGAGGCCGAGTCCTTGATGAGATCTTGGGTTCTTGTTCTTTTCCTAAAGACTTTTTTTTAAGTCCGACTCCAACTCATGTACCTTTACATATTCATATCCCAAGTGTCAGCTGCTTCAAGTGTCTGGACATAAGCAAGCCAGAGTAAACACCAATCTAAACTTTCTGTTCTTTATCTAAGACTTGCAAGCACCTGATGAAATCAGTCTGAGCTATTTGCTTTGAAGTCTCCAAATCCAAACATCCCTCTCTGTATAGGCCTAAGCCACATTTGCTCTACGGCGAGGATACGGCGGCGTACGCCTTCTGAATTGACAGAAACGTACCGTGGCCGCAGAGTTTCTGAGGTGGCCTCAGGGTGGCCCTACGCCATATGGCTATATTTTACAGGCCGTAGGGTTGCCGTGGAATTATAGCGCGGAGTTGTAACTTTTTTCATTTCTACGTTCGCCGTAGCAATTCGACAAGCCGAAACAAAAGAACTGGTAAAAAAATAAAATAAAAACCCAATTGTTACCGTCTGTCTGGCTGCACGTTCGCCTTAGGGCCCCCCCTGTGGTCGCCTTGCGGGCACCTTGCGTCTGCCTTGAAAATTCTATGGCCGCCGCAGGAACGCCCTAAGGTCACCGTGTGACATCAAATAAAAGACCGTACGGCAACCCCACGTTTTCGGTCTCCACAATTTATAGATACCCCGTGCGGCTCGCCGAAAAATAAAAACATGTGTGACTGCTACATTGTGTGACCGTGGAAATACTGTGGCTGCCGTATAATTGCTAGTGGCCGTAGATTTTGGGGACCCCACGGCCACTGTGGCAAATGTGACTTAGGCCTTACCCTGCTGCTTACTTTCCTTTTTTAACCTTTTCATGTACAAATTCAACTCGCAGGCCTTAACACTGTCTTCATAATAGATCTGAATGGCATGTCCAGGGGTTCTCAAATCACTTGTTGTACTTACACAATACACATGGCCTATTTGGGTTCGTTTGTCCATTTGTGGTGCACAAGTAAGCACACAGCTCATGATGCCGGGATTTCAGTATCAAATCCAATACACTTCTTCTTTATTTGTCCATTGTACCCTGATGTAATTCATGCAAGTGTGATGATGTAATGTCGTTGTGTTACATTTGATATACTAGTACGTGCAAAAAAAAAGAAAAAAAGAAGAAGAAGAATTGTGACGTCATAGCACCGTGTCCTGTCACTGGTTTGGTAAATAAATGGCCATAACTTGAGAACCACTTGTCCGATTAATATCAAACTTTGAAAGGCACATCCACAGGGCCCCAGCAATATACCTGGCAAGTTTCAATTGGATCGGACCAGTGGTTGTTGAGAAACAGCGGTCACAGACAGACAGACACACAGAGATTGCTGGAATTATAGATAGATTATAGATAGATAAAGACCCCTCCAGGATCCTTTAATATATACAAACAAATGAATAACCATCCCAAATGGCATTTAACGTCAACATTGTCCTTGGCTACGGTTTTGTGAATTCGTATTATCTTTCGCTGCGGCCTTGTCTATGGGATGTTACTTCTGGGTCTAAAAAGTTGATTACCGCACGTTCATAGTGTAAAGTGGGGTTAAGCAATTGGATCACTCTGTCTGTCTGTCTGTCTGTCTGTCTGTCTATGATCAAGGAACTACTTTCGAGGTAATTTCAATTTAATTATATATTATGAGCACGGATCAGAACACGCTCCTGCAGTTTAGCATTACTTTGGCTCTGAATTTAGCAAATTGTACGGAATCTCGTCCCAATCATGCATGCACACAGAGGAGGACAGTACCGGAAATTATTTTAGTCTGTCTGATAGTCAAGCAAAAATGAAAATCAGTCCATATAGCGAATCTACTGTTTTTGGGGACGTCATAAAGGACACAAAGAACAGGCACTAATAACTAATTTAACATGTTTTATAGGTGGTGTAAAAGAGGATGCATCAATGGCAGTAAACTTCTATTTCAATGGGGGTTTGTTTGTTTTTTGACAGTATATATCTATATCTATATATATATATATATATATATATATATATATATATATATATATATATTTCAATTTAATTACATATTTGAACACTGTAGAACATAAATGGGCTTGTTTGCACTTTCAAAAACCTTAAATTCAGCAATACTTGGGCAGAATTGTACATCGTCTCGACCAATCAAGTTTGCCACTCGCGTTTTTAGGGCAGGGGAACGATGAGATTCTTCTTTTACTTCCAATAAACTTTTCCCAATAAAATCACATGTTCTTTTTCCCCAAGACTGCTTGGGGTAAGATGTTCCATGAACTCTCAAGATGATAGGGCTTTGTACTCCTGAGGCACATAATGGGAAAAGTGGAACATGCGAGCATGTGGTAGTCACAAGTAACGACTTAATTGTGCGCTTCATTGCGGCCTACCAATAAGGTCTCCAAACTACTCAAGGCGAGACTTGCATGTCATGACATTTGCAAGCTTAAAAGCGATCACACAACATCTTGGATGCCAAGGTGCTCCGAAACCATCACGAGCTAAAGCATGCGGATTCCTGCAAATTTTTTGGAGGTGGTTTCTCATTATGGAACTTTTGGCACAATATGAGCTTCCAAATGGAAATGTGGCATTAAATGTGACTGCTGTTGCATTAATTTTTCCAGCTCTGTGCAGATGGATACACCATTTGCTACACACCCAATGCAAGCCTGCAGACGTTCTGCATCACCTGCTCAAGGTCCAGTCCCCACACAGTAAGTCCCGATGCAATGCCATGTGGATAGTAGAGGATTTAAAAAGGTTTTTGAGATTACCATACTACCAGACAAATGACTAACTTACTTGTGGTGTGTCGTTATCATCTGAGCGGCCCGATTGTTCCGCAGTGATTTGTTTTCGCATGGTGTAGTGTGTATTCCTCGTTGTGTCGGTGACTTGGAACAGCTATTGTTTGAGATATCAGACAAGGTTTCCAGAACTGGTGATCAAACCCAAGTGTGTGAGACATGCTTTAACACTCAATAAAATATGTTTTTTGTGCAGGATTCCTGGCGCTTCGGTGGTCACCTTTTCAGAGCCCTGCACGATATTGCTGCACTGCGCAGTCCCAAGCAGCAGAAAATAACACCCAGCTTTTCAACACAGAGCCTGAACTTCAACTGAACTCAACTTGGATAAGGATGTAAGCAAATGACTAAAAACACACCAGGCCTCTAAACAGAACTTACTCAAGCCGCATATCCACATTTTTTTTTTATGCAATTTTTGCACATGATGCGCTCACATGCATATGACCTTCCGAGCAGGCTTGCAAATGTACTGACAAAGGAGTTGCCTGTACATAACACAAGTGATGATGGTTAAAATGATCCCGAGGTCCTGCAGACCCCAAAGGCTTTCAAAGCCCACACGTTTTGCCTCTCTGACCTCTCAATCGCGGTTCGTTGGCTCACTTGGTATAACTCTGTTCTCATCATCGGTTCTCGGGGAATTCTACTTGTGCGTGATTTATACATGGGAACGTCTCAAGAATGCATGCCTTGACTGTTAATTGGGCAATTTGCACCGAAATAGCAAGGCATCCTGAGCTATCGCCGAGCCTCGGCCAAATTCCAAATTCTTTCTATAACCTACAGGTGGCACTGCAACAGCGGCGCAGCAGCGCCCCCAGCAGTGATGCTTCCAGCAGCCATGTGCTGCACACTAAAGAAGAAGAAGATGAAGAATATGCCCTTAATTGTGATGTAAGGCTCATGGAAGAACTTCCTGATATCTATCATATCCATAACAAGGACATGAATTAGTAGATATCAGCATCATTTACATAAATTGCAAGGATCTTTACAGACAATGGACAACTGGACCAATTGAGCCTGGGATCCCAGCATCATGAAGCAAGTGCTCAGATGTAAATGCAAAAAAAGCCAACTTCAAAGTAAAATGAAAGTACTTTAAACAAAGCACTGAAAAATGAATTTGCTTAATAATCTGCAGACAATCTGGCTGTGCTATACTCTTTTTTTCTTTTCTTCTTTTTTTTTTGCCTTATAAGGCACGAGCAGGGGTACGCGGCATTGCCCGGTGCTGTTCTAATCCTGTTGGCATTTTAAATAAATTAAATTTTGTTTTTTTCGCCTATTTTTTTGTGGGGGCCTAAAACACTTCCTAACACCCACTAAGGAATGGGGTCAGGGATCATTTAATATTACCTTTCACGTAGCTACAAAGGCTTAGGCACTATAGAGCAATAAAAAACAAAAAACAAACATTAATTTTGTGTTTTTGCCTAAAACACTCCCCGGCACTCTCTGTTGAACCTGTGAAAGATTGACAAAGCTCCGTTTCGCCATCTCTGAGATTGCAAGTCCGATGACAAACCACATGCATGTTTTAAACACAAAAATGGTGGACTTGTTTCACCCCTGCAAATTATTTAATACCCCCTACAGAGTGATGGGTAAAACCTAGTTGTGGTGGTGGTGGTGGTGGTGGAGTCACATACAGCATTGTTGCAAAACACAGGACACTCATAACATGAGTGTTTCTAAAGCAAGAATTGATCCTGCAGGAGTCACCACTCCATTGCAGGAGTATGGAAAATCTCTGCTGAACATCGGTGGGAATCGAACGATTGATGGCAGCGCAAAATGCTTTAACCTTTTAAAGAAATTGCCAAGCTGCTCAGAACATGAGTTTAAACTACAGCAATGCACAAATGATGTGAAAGAGCAGATTCAGAAATTGTTTACATTCTGCAATTACTTTTTATTGCTGGTTGCTATTGATAGACCTTTGGGATCATCCTTGGGGATCGTTTTTGTGGAACCATTGGTTTTTGTGACTGCCACAGCATACTTGAAGGACAAGTGTCTTGAAATATAAAAGTTTCACGATTTTTGTTTGCCGAATTTTGCTGTAAATTTTGGCGAAAGATTTATTTCAAATGTTTGAATGTGCTGCCATAAAAAATAAATCATAATCTACTTTTGGTGTCCTCAGTCACTGGGAAGCCTGGTGTTGGCTTAATGGTTAAGGCAGCTGGCTTAAGATCCCAGGGTCTTGAGTTCAAGCCCCTTGTATCATTGAATTAACACCAGGTGGTTGATTCAGCCTGTCATCCTTCTGAGGTCAGTGAAATGAGTGCTAGCTTACTGGTAACAGGGAGCATTTTATCAGCCACACAGCCATGCCCCCAGAAAACAATGTAGCCAAGCAGATACAGGCTGCATATGAATAAATAAAATCATCGCTTGCTTCCCCATCCTTCCCAACCATGATGTTTCCAACCAGCATCGCACATTCTTTGGAGCAGGGAAGGTAGGGTGGAGGAGTGGTGGTTTTCCTAAAGCTAATGGAGGTTCTTGACAAGGGGAAAAAATGTTTTGACCCTCACCCCTAGCTCATACATTACTACTATATCTCAGTGACTCAGAATTTCATAATACGGTGTCTCATATTTACTCAAGACTTGAACAAAATCTCTCGCATTCAGGGGTAGTATTCCATATGTATGGATGGCATGGAGAGAAAATGGGCACCCCATCAAATGTGTACAAAATTATATGATGAAAAGCTACTACAGAGTGAAGTCATCAGCTTGTAAAAGACATACCTTTTATTCTCTCAAGTTTTCAAAACTAAGAAGAATGAAAAGATGCCAGAATTCATCGTTAAAGTACCAAATCGAGAGATCACTAAATCACCGAATTGTTCATCCACAGAATTGTTGATAAATATCATCCAAGCGAGTACAATGATGGCTGAAGCAATTATGATTCCAACAGAAGGAAGGAAGCGACATTGTCTCTTCCCTGCGTATTGTATCCATATCACAACAACAAAAATTTTTTTTAATCGGATTTATGCCATTTATGCATGTGTTGAGTGAGAAACAGGTCAGGTATGGGAGCATGTGCCAGAACAGCACGTCGCTGCGTCCACTTTCCGCCGGTACTCCAGGGGCCTCCGTCTGGCCATCTCCCAGGCAGATGCCAGGCCCATCCCCATCTCCTTGAGATGATGGTCAACCTGTTGCAACCATGAGGCACGTGGTCGACCCACTGGCCTCCTCCACTCATGAGACTCCCTCGCTGAGAGAATCTGGTGAGCAGGATCAGAGTCAGGAAAACGAGCCACATGTCCATACAGCTGCAACTGATGCTCACGGACTATGCAGGTAACAAATCTCATCTGAGTCTCTCTCAGCAACCGCTCGTTGGACACAAAATCAGACCAGCGATAGCCAAGGATTCTCCGAAGAGACCTGGTACCAAAGGAATTAAGTCTCCGTCTCAGATCCTTGGTCAGAGTCCAAGTCTCGCACCCATAGAGCAAGACTGGAAGTACCAAGGACCTGAAGACTCGGACTTTCGTCCTCCCGCACAGGTACCGGCAGCGCCACACCCCATGATCCAGTGAATCCATGACTCCCCAGGCCCGACCCAGACGTCTATTGACCTCTGACTCGCAGCCAGCAGAGACATGAATATCACTGCCAAGGTAAGTGAATCTCTCCACGACCTCAACATCCTCACCACAAACAGACACAGACAGGACAGCAGCATCCAAGATGTCACCGAAAGCCTGGATCTTAGTTTTGACCCAAGAAACCCGTAATCCCAATGGCTCCGACTCCTCATTCAGCACCTCGAGGGCCCCCAAGAGGATGTCTAAAGTCTCCGCAAAGATGACTGCATCATCTGCAAAGTCAAGGTCCGAGATCTTGACATTCCCAAATGACGCACCGCAACTTGATCTCTCCGACATCCTCCCTAGAATCCAGTCCATACAAGTGCTGAAAAGTGTGGGGGCAAGTACACATCCCTGACGAACTCCAGTAACAACTGGAAATAAGTCAGAGATGGTGCCACCACACTTCACAGCACTCTCAGTACCAGAGTAGAGTTCAGACATCAGATCGATCAGTTTTGGTGGCACCCCACGAAGACCAAGAATCCTCCAGAGGACATCCCGATTCACTGAATCGAACGCTTTACAGAGATCAACATAGGCTGCAAGCAGCCCCTGCCGAAACTCTCGTCTGCGTTCAGTGAGGACACGAAGTGCAAGGATACGGTCAATCGTTGACCTCTTTGGTGTAAAGCCTGACTGCTCTGGATGCTGGTGCTCAGGCAGATGGTGGCGAACCCTATCGAGAATTATCTGAGCAAAGACCTTGCCCGGCACTGAGAGCAGCGTCACCTCTCGGTAGTTGTTGCAGTCTTGGCGATCACCCTTCCCTTTCCAGAGAGGGACAATAAGGCCCCTCTTCCAGTCAGTTGGGATGATGCCTGTGTTCCAGGCAGAGCACAAAACTGCATGCAACGACACGAGTGCAGCATTTCCACCAGCCTTGAGAAGTTCAGCATGGATGCCACAGATCCCTGGAGCTTTGCCCCGTTTCAACTGGTTCACCGCAGCCCGTGTTTCCACAAGCGTAGGTGGACCACAGTTGATTCGAGGGTCAGCAACAGGGATTGTAACACCCTTGACGTCCAACTCGACAGTTGGGGGATCAGCCTGGTACAACCGCTCAAAGTAACCGGCCCAGCGGGCCTTCACTTCAGACTCCTCTGTCAAGAGCCTACCACTCTCTGCCTTCTGTAAACTCACTGTCTGTCGTGGTTTGCAAGGCTTCGTGCATTGTAAGGTACAACAAAATGCATAATTTATGAAGAAAAGGGCCCAGAACAGTCTGCTGATGCTTTCATTGAGGTTCACATGGGGTCACAGCAGTTATTTAAAAGAGCATTCTCAATACATATTTCCATATACCGTATGCATACGATTGTTCAAGCAAATCGTCCTTGCCTCTGCCTTCTGTAAATAGATGTGAACATATGACCCCTTTATATGGCATCTATGAACTACAGGTAAACAGGGGAGGGAGGAAATTGGAAATGCCAACATTGAGAAAAGGAACAGAAGGGAAGAGAAGAGGATCAGAATGGAGTTACCTCTAAATTGTCCACGTATAGGTAGGGAGGAAATTTAAGAAATTAAAATTGAGGAATGGAAGAGAATGTAGGAGAGTAGTCGAAGGAAAGAAGGTGAGCAGAGTTTAGCAGAGAAGGGAAGGAAGATTGGGAGGATAAAAGGCTTTGGGGATAGAATAGAAGTGAAGAAGCAAAGAAAAGAGGGTAAAGAAAAGTTCTGCTATGTTACTGTGCAAAATAAATAAATGACTCCAAAAGTAAAGGGCAACAGAGTAGCAGAATGTTTAAGTGGAAACAGAAGGGATGGGAATGTTGAATGGGAAATTAAGGGAATTAAGTAAGGTAGATATATTAATGAGGGGGGTGGGGTGTGATGTGGATCGGAGGTTCCCCATGTAAATGCCCCCTGAAATCATTTACTGAATGCTGATGTCAATGGCATCCAGATCAGGAAAAATAAAGTTAAATGAAAGTGGCACTCAGAAGAGCCCACACTACTGCTATGCTGAGCAGTTTACGTTTTGTATCCCACCGATAGGCCGCATCTGCATTCGAACCATTCGTCCTTGTCACACACCAAAATCGAATTGGCTTGTTCTTGTCACTGACCCCAACTCGCCCACCAAAATGTAAGAGCTTCAACTCCACAAACATCCGTGTGGAAAGATTTCAGTCACTCCCTGTGGTGTACATTGAAGTCTCTGCGATAGAGAAATTCTGCTTGAGGGTGTTCGGATGTCATGGCCTCATGGCAAGAGTTAAGATTGTCAAAGAAAGCTATAAAGTTTGTAGAATTTTGAGAGCAGTAAGTGAAACAGAGAAAGACAGTGATGGTCGGGAGACAAATCTTGAGCCAGATGACATCAAAGTTTGGAGATTTGAGGTCCACAAGGCGTACAGCAAGCGTGTTGATGTTGGAGTAGACACAGACTCCTCCTTTGAAGCGGAATCGTGAGTGAAGGTTGTAGTTCGAAATGTTATAAGAATTAACATGAGCATCATGTGATAATTGGGTCTCTCAGAGAAGCAAAATATTAGGAAAGGAGCTTGCTCGAAGGTGTTCAACAGAGGAAGGATTCGAAGAAAGATCACGAATGTTGGTAAAATGAATTGAAAAAGAATCACATTGGTTCAAAAGTCAAGGAGCTTGGGAAGTACCGGTACTACTACTACTACTGCCTGAGACCCCCAACCCCCCCCCCCCCGTCCCTTCCGTTGGCAACAGAGACAGGCAGGTCACCGGAGATTCTTCCCACCTCATAATGCCGCGAACTAGGGGTCATTAACTTTTCCGACTTTATCATATTTAATTGGAGGCTGTCTCAGGGAAATGAGAGGAAAGAGAAATAAAAGAGAGAGAATGTGAAGTGAGGAGTGAAAATGAGTGAGGAAGAAAACGATTCCAAATATCAATGAAATAGTCTTTATGCCCTTGTTGAAGCTGCTGCATATTTCACCGTTATCAACCCTGTGTGCCCTGAGTGCATTGTCCTGCCTGCCACAAAACTCCAACGATTTAATGATACATATCATTATCTTTCGATTTTACTCGATGTTAGCTGCAGCTTCACGGGAGAATGTTGCATCGATCCGTTTAGATGGATTGTTGTGTGTTCTTTGAAATGCTTTTCGTTTAGCCGTGGACATCCTGTGATCGCAGCATGTCGAATGTGATTTGAGGTCAACAACAGCATCTTTCCAATTTTGTGAAGGTTCACTTATTAGAGGATGCTTAATCATTATTAATGATCATGTTTATTCTTATGTCTTTCAGACCGTGTTCATTGTTGATGTTGCAATAAATTGCCAACTGGATTAACAAAAAGAACGACAGTCTTATTTACTTATCAAGTTATTTGGGTGGCGGTATGTTGTGTCTTGGAAAAGATGACAGGCAAGGCAATAAACACCATCATCTGCTTTAGAATATGATATGAAATCAAGCATTTTGACCCAGTTCCAGCAACAGAATCTTTTCATGTATCCAGATGATTTATGCTTATCCTTGTAATGTTTGGCTGGAAATTTAAAGTTAATTTTTGGTTCCTTGTTAATGATTAGATTGAACTTTAGATCATCTGTTGCATGGAGAGGATTACAATCTCTTATGCCTGATTCAATTGGAGTTTGTTCAAGCTGAACATTCATATCCACTTGTCTGTTCTTCGTTCTGTCCTGTTCTGTTTTCATCAACATTTTCTGCGCCTTCAACTTCCGTAAACTGTTTGCTTTCTCGAAGTTCTGGTTTGCGTTCACCATGTGCGTTTGTATCTGTCAATTCCAAAATCTTATTTGTCTGTTCTTTGTTCTGTCCCTTTATGTTTTCATCAACATTCTCCATGTCTTCAACTTCTGCAAACACACATTGATGTCCCCCCATCTTCAAAGCCCCCCTTGGTGTTTACTCATCTTCCACACAAGTCTGACAACAAAAAGAAAGTAAAATGAGGATGTTTTCTATAATAGGCTCGGTGGATAACGTTGAATGATTTTTGAAAGTTATTTAATTATTTATAATTTCAGAATGTTTATGATTCATGTACAGTACAGATTTTGATTAAAAGTAAATGATTAAACATTCATAGGATGGGATAAGAACTTGGGATCTCTTGTATAGTAAGAAATGGTAAGATTATGTCGCAACACACAGTGTGCTCTCTTTCTTCATTGGATAGTTCACAATCACGAGGCAAAAAAGGACCAACCCAACAAAAGATAATGTTACCAACAACCCGACATTACTTGAAATCAGTTACTAAATTCCAGTACACTGAGAAGGCTCTACCAGTTATTGGAGTTTCAAAACCAAATTGTAACAATTTAATTATTTATTACCTTTTACTGCAGCCACATCATGGTCCTTTAAATTGGGCTTTTTTGAAAACAACTCTACTACTTTAAATTTTCACCTTTTTGACGAACTACATGGTTCTGCTGCGATTGTTGTTCTTGTAGTTGTTTAATCGGGTTTAAAAATGACAAAAACAAACTATACCGAAAATTCTGTACCTAATTGATATCCATCTTTTCAACAATATTTAGTAACAAACAGATTCCGATTTTTGGCACAATGTATTATAGTACACTTCAAAAACTGAAACGTAATTAAACACTTTAACCCTTTTCTTCAATGTAATCCTTGTAGATTTTATGTTAACATTTTTTGAAACGTTATGCAATATTAGGTAGTCTTACCTACTTTATTATAGATTCGGTGTTTTCAGTGGAAATTGCTAGAAAAATTCACTGCACGAGATAGTTTCTTTTCCCACATTCCAAGACCTCATTACATGTGAAACATGATCACCTTTGATGGGAGGGGAGGGGTGCGCCCCCCCCCATCTGCTTATGCCACCTCTCAATGGTGACTAATCACTTAAAAAAAACAATTATCCAATCCTGATCTTCACCAAAATCGAAGCAATTAATCCTTGTCACACACCCAACCTGTGCAGCAAATTTGGTCTGATTCCGTCCATAAGGTCTTGAGATATCCTGCTCACAGACACAGAAACAGAAACTGACAAGCCGGTAGGTGACATGGGTGGTCGCTACATAATTGCATACTCGTCATACAGTTATTGACGGATCGTGCTGAAATTTTTTGACCAGGAGGTTGATTATAGTGCTCATAAAAGTCTGGAAACCGATTTTTGATTTTCGAAAAAATATATTTTTTGAGGATTTTTCAAAAAATTCAAAGTCCTGTTGCTGGGCAACGGTGGTGCCCATAGCAACGGTGCTCAAAAGCATACAACTAGATCCTGGAGTGAGCCGACCTGTCAAGTTTCATCAAAATCGGTTGATTGCTGTGGCCTCCAGAGATGTCCATAAATACATCCAAACATATAAACAAACATACAGACAGACGGAAAAAGTGAAAATAAGGGTACTCTTGCGATGACCCAACAAGCCGGGAGGCGACATGGGTGGTCGCTACATAATTGCATACTAGTCATAGTTTTTGACGGATCGGTCTGACAATTTTTGACAGAGGGGGATTATAGTGCGCATAAAAGCCTGGAAGCCGATTTTTGATTTTCGTAAAACTAAATTTTTTAGGATTTTTCAAAAATTTCAATGTCCCGTTGCTAGGCAACGGTGTTGTCCATAGCAACGGTGCTTAAAAGCATACAACTCGATCCTGGTAAGTTTCATGAAAATCGGTTGACTCCTCTCGCCTCCAGAGCTGTCCATTACATACAAACATACAAACAAGCCGGTCGGCGACATGGGTGGTCGCGACATAATTGCATACTAGTCATACAGTTTTTGATGGATCGGGCTGAAAATTTTTGACAAAGAGGTTGATTAAAGTGCGCATAAAAGACTTGAAGCCGATTTTTGATTTTCGAAAAAAAATATTTTTTGAGGATTTTTTCAAAATTTCAAAGTCCCATTGCCAGGCAACGGTGGTGTCCATAGCAACGGTGCTCAAAAGCATACAAGTCGATCCTGGTGTGAACCTACCTGTCAAGTTTCATCAAAATACATTCAATCCTCTGGCCTCCAGAGCTGTCCATTACATACAAACATATAAACATACGGACAGACGAAAAAAGTGAAAATAAGGGTACTCTAGCGACCACCCAACAAGCCGGGAGGCGACCTAGTCAGGTCAGGTCAGGTCAGGTATGGGAGCATGTCAGAACAGCACGTCGCTGCATCCACTTTCCGCCGGTACTCCAGGGGCCTCCATCTGGCCATCCCCCAGGCAGATGCCAGGCCCATCCCCATCTCCTTGAGATGATGGTCAACCTGTTGCAATCATGAGGCACGTGGTCGACCCACTGGCCTCCTCCACTCATGAGACTCCCTCGCTGAGAGAATCTGGTGAGCAGGATCAGAGTCAGGAAAACGAGCCACATGTCCATACAGCCGCAACTGACGCTCACGGACTATGCAGGTAACAAATCTCATCCGAGTCTCTCTCAGCAACCGCTCGTTGGACACAAAATCCGACCAGCAATAGCCAAGGATTCTCCGAAGAGACCTGGTACCAAAGGAATTAAGTCTCTATCTCAGATCCTTGGTCAGAGTCCAAGTCTCGCACCCATAGAGCAAGACTGGAAGTACCAAGGACCTGAAGACTCAGACTTTCGTCCTCCCGCACAGGTACCGGCAGCGCCACACCCCATGATCCAGTGAATCCATGACTCCCCAGGCCTGACTCAGACGTCTATTGACCTCTGACTCGCAGCCAGCAGAGACATGAATATCACTGCCAAGGTAAGTGAATCTCTCCACGACCTCAACATCCTCACCACAAACAGACACAGACAGGACAGCAGCATCCAAGATGTCACCGAAAGCCTGGATCTTAGTTTTGACCCAAGAAACCCGTAATCCCAACGGCTCCGACTCCTCATTCAGCACCTCGAGGGCCCCCAAGAGGATGTCTAAAGTCTCCGCAAAGATGACTGCATCATCTGCAAAGTCAAGGTCCGAGATCTTGACATTCCCAAATGACGCACCGCAACTTGATCTCTCCGACATCCTCCCTAGAATCCAGTCCATACAAGTGCTGAAAAGTGTGGGGGCAAGTACACATCCCTGACGAACTCCAGTAACAACTGGAAATAAGTCAGAGATGGTACCACCACACTTGTTGGCAGGTCAGGTTCGATCTGTGACCTGCTACAGGTACCATGTAAACCTGTACTAACCTGTTCCATGGTCGGGTTGTCGGCGACTAAACCGTCTCCCCCACCAGGTTTTCTGGTGAGGAGGGTGTTTGGATATGGACACCCAGCAGGATTAAAAACAAAACCTGTCAAAGGGCGGAGGAGCTCCTTGTGAGCCAACGGCCATCCATATCTAGTGCCCAACTGTGTCTGCGGACGTCCTCCTGCAGTTGGGTCACTTCTTATTAGGAGGTTGGTGGCAGGATTTGCACTCTGGCCACCGTAAAACCCTTCATTCCGCAAAACGCAAAAACGCAAAAAAATCTGAAAACCCACTCTGTGGGAGTACCTCCTGTGCAGCTTCCCTTCGCAGGGCAGCTCACCGGATGACGGGATTGGGGCAAAGCCTTCGGGACCCCCAATCTTTGATAGGAGGGAAACCACGGGGTAACATCCCTGGGTCAGATTGCGGGAGAGTGTGTCGGAGTGGTGCTGAGGTGTCGTCCACCAGACGGCGGTCTCCTTGGGTTAACCTGAGGCGGTCCCTTCGGGTGGGTGCCTGGAATGTCCTATCCCTAAGAGAGGATGATCACCTGTCTCTGTTATCATCTGAGCTCAAGCGTTTGGACATCGGGATTGCAGCTCTCTCTGAGGTTCGGAGACCGGATTGCGGCGAGATAATGGTGGGTGGTTACACCTACTATTGGTCTGGTCGCTCTGATGGTTACCATACCCAAGGAGTTGCTGTAGCTGTGTCCAATAAGCTGACCCCAATGATAATTGAGGTAACACCGGTCAACGAGCGTATTATGAGATTAAGGATTCGTCACTCCTTAGGTGTCATTTCCCTGGTCTCTGTTTATGCTCCGACTGAGGCGAGTGATCTCACCGTGAAGGATGCATTCTACGCCACACTCGAGTCTGTGGTTGATCAGTGCCCCAGACGAGACACACTTCTAGTCTTGGGGGATTTCAATGCATCGACTGGAACTGATAGGGACGGTTATGAGGTGTGTGTTGGTCCCCATGGGTCAGGAACTCTGAACCAGAATAGTACTAAGTTCCTTGACTTTGCAAAAGTCATGGACTTAGGGTGGCTGGTTCATGGTTTCAGCGCCCACAAGCTCATCGCTGGACTTGGTATTCCAACGCTGGCGGTGTGGCAAAGGAGATTGACCATGTCCTCTTTGACGGTCGTTGGAGGATGATCCAGAACTGCAGGGTCGACCGGAGTGCTCAGTTCCTCAATACTGACCACAGGCTTGTTGTAGCAACTCTAAAGCTGCACCTTAAATCCTGGAGAATGGTACCATCCCAGCCGAGGCTGGATGTTGCCAAGCTCAGGGATGAGAGAGTAGCTGAGGAGTTTGCGAACAGGCTGAGTGGACACTTGGGGGGTCTGGGTGCTTTGGGGGGTCCTGAAGAGTTGTGGAGCGCCTTCAAGACCACCGTCCTTGATGTTGCCGGTGGATGCCTTGGAGCTCACCGCAGGGCAAAGAAGAATTTTGTCTCTCAAGGGACACTGGATACCATTGACCAGAGTCGCAGGGCCAGGCTGAATGGCAGAGATGAGCTGTTCAGGGAGCTGAGGCGTAAAACTGTACGTGCACTGAGGGTGGACAAGGAGGCCTATGTGCGAGGAATCTGTGAGGGGGTAGAGCATCACTTGTGGACAGGTGATTCTCGTCCCGCTTACAGGGGAATTCGCGCATTGAGTTCATCCAAGCCCATCCCTCGGAGCACTACAGTTCGAGCAGAGAGTGGTAGGCTCTTGACAGAGGAGTCTGAAGTGAAGGCCCGCTGGGCCGGTTACTTTGAGCGGTTGTACCATGCTGATCCCCCAACTGTCGAGTTGGACGTCAAGGGTGTTACAATCCCTGTTGCTGACCCTCGAATCAACTGTGGTCCACCTACGCTTGTGGAAACACGGGCTGCGGTGAACCGGTTGAAACGGGGCAAAGCTCCAGGGATCTGTGGCATCCATGCCGAACTTCTCAAGGCTGGTGGAAATGCTGCACTCGTGTCGTTGCATGCAGTTTTGTGCTCTGCCTGGAACACAGGTATCATCCCAACTGACTGGAAGAGGGGCCTTGTTGTCCCTCTCTGGAAAGGGAAGGGTGATCGCCAAGACTGCAACAACTACCGAGGGGTGACGCTGCTCTCAGTGCCGGGCAAAGTCTTTGCTCGGATAATTCTTGATAGGGTTCGCCACCATCTGCTTGAGTACCAGCGTCCAGAGCAGTCAGGCTTTACACCAAAGAGGTCAACGATTGACCGTATCCTTGCACTTCGTGTCCTCACCGAACGCAGACGAGAGTTTCGGCAGGGGCTGCTTGCAGCTTATGTTGATCTCTGTAAAGCGTTCGATTCAATGAATCGGGATGCCCTCTGGAAGATTCTTGGTCTTCGTGGGGTGCCACCAAAACTGATCGATCTGATGTCTGAACTCTACTCTGGTACTGAGAGTGCTGTGAAGTGTGACCTAGTGGTTGCAACATAACTGCATACTAGTCATAAAGTTTTTGACGGATCGGGCTGAAACCTTTTGACAAAGAGGTTGATTATAGTGCGCATAAAAGCCTCAAAGCCGATTTTTGATTTTCGAAAAAATAATTTTTGGGGGATTTTTCAAATATTTCAAAGTCCCGTTGCTCGGCAACGGTGGTGTCCATAGCCACGGTGCTCAAAAGCATAGAACTTGATCCTGGTATGAACCCACCTGTTAAGTTTCATTAAAATCGGTTCACTCCTCTGGCCTCCAGAGCTTCCATTACATACCAACATACAAACAAGCCGGAAGGCGACATGGGTGGTCACAACATAATTGCATACTAGTCATACAGTTTTTGATGGATCAGGCTGAAAATTTTTGACGAAGAGGTTGATTATCGTGCGCATAAAAGCCTGGAAGCCGATTTTTCATTTTCGAAAAAATAATTTTTTGGGGATTTTTCAAATAATTCAAAGTCCCGTTGCTCGGCAACAGTGGTGTCCATAGCAACGGTTCTCATAAGCATACAACCAGATCCTGGAATGAGCCTTCCTGTCAAGTTTCATCAAAATCGGTTGACTCCTCTGGCCTCCAGAGCTGTCCATAAATACATACAAACAAACATACAGACAGACGGAAAATGTGAAAATAAGGGTACTCCAGCGACCACCCAACAAGCCGATGGGCGACATGGGTGGTCGCTACATAATTGCATACTAGTCATGCAGTTGTTGACGGATCAGGCTGAAATTTTTTGACAAAGAGGGTGATTAAAGTGCGTATAAAACCCTTGAAGCCCATTTTTGATTTTCGAAAAAATAAATTTTATGATTTTTCAAACATTTCAGAGTCCCGTTGCTCAGCAACGGTGGTGTCCATAGCAACGCTGCTCAAAAGCCTAGAACTAGATCCTGGTGTGAACCTCCCTGTCAAGTTTCATCAAAATTGTTTGACTCTTCTGTCCTCCAGAGCTGTCCATTACATACAAACAAACAACAACAAAAAAATGACGGTAAACAGACACCCGATTTTTGAAGCACAACCATTCGAAAAATAAAACCTCATAAATCAAAAATAGGCTCGAGTCAAATTTTCTAAATAACATGAAGTGTTTAATTCCGTAGTCTCTTTTCTTCACATTCAAAACTAACTGTAGGACAAGTATTGAAAATACCGTACACGGTTTTTCGGCCGCTGCATAGCAACGCATGGTTGCTTAGCAACGAAACTCAAATGCACACACTCCCAGGGCACATGGCACCTGTTTCGCCAAGTTTTGTCGAAATTGGTTTGCTGGTTTGTGCTGTGGAGCCTCGCGTTGCAGACACACACACACACACACACACACACACACACACACACACACACACACACACACACACACACACACACACACACACACACACACACACACACACACACACGGAAAACCCGACAATAAGAGTACTCCAGTGACCACCCAACAAACCGGTAGGCGACATGGGTGGTTGCTACATAATTGCATACTAGTCATACAGTTTTTGACAGATCGGGCTGAATTTTTTTGACAAAGAGGTTGATTATAGTTTGCATAAAAGTCTTGAAGCCGATTTTTGATTTTCAAAAAAATAAATTTTTTAGGATTTTTTCAAAAATTTCAAAGCCCCGTTCCTCGGCAACGGTGGTGTTCATAGCAACGGTGCTCAAAACCGAGAACTAGATCTTGGTGCGAACCTGCCTGTCAAGTTCCATTAAAATCGGTTGACTTCTTTGGCCTCCAGAGCTGTCCATTACATACAAACAAGCCAGAAGGCGACATGGGTGGTCGCGACATAATTGCATACTAGTCATACAGTTTTTGACGGATCGGGCTGAAGATTTATGACAACGAGGGTGATTATATTGCGCATAAAAGCCTTGAAGCTCATTTTAGATTTTCTGAAAAATAATTTTTTTATGATTTTTCAAACATATCAAAGTCCCGTTGCTCGGCAACGGTGGTGTCCATAGCAACGGTGCTCAAAAGCATAGAACTAGATCCTGGTGTGAACCTCCCTGTCAAGTTTCATCAAAAATCTGTTGACTCCTCTGGCCTCCAGAGCTGTCCATTACAGATAAACAAACAACAACAAAAAATGACGGTAAGGCCGAAGTCACATTTGCTCTATGGCGAGGATATCCTCGCTGGCCATACGCCCTCTGAATTGACAGAAACGTGCGGCAGCCGCAGAGTTTCTGAGGTGGCCTCAGGGTGGCCCTACACCATATGGCTATATTTTACAGGCCGTAAGGTCGCCGTGGAATTATAACGCGGAGTTATAACTTTTTTCATTTCTACATTCGCCGTAGCAATTCGACAAGCCGAAAAAAAAAAAACTGGTAAAAAAAAACAAAACAAATTAACCCATTCGTTACCGTCCGTCTGGCCACCCGTTCGCCTTAGGGCCCCGCTGCGGTTCCCCTGCGATCACCTTGCAGGCATCTTGCGTCTGCCTTGAAAATTCTATGGCCGCCGGTCACCATGCGACATCAAATTAAACACTGTACGGCAACCCCACGTTTTCGGTCTCCACCATTTATAAACACGCCGTGGAGCTCCCCGAAAAATAAAAACATATATGACTCCTACATTGTGTGACCGTGGAAATACTGCGACCGCCTTATAATTGCTAGTGGCCGTAGATTTTGGAGACCCCACAGCCGCCGTGGCAAATGTGACCGAGGCCTAAGCAGACACCCGATTTTTGAAGGACGACCATTTGAAAAATAAAACCTTATATAAATCAAAAATCGGCTCGAGTAAAATTTTCTAAATGTCTCGAAGTGTTTAATTCCGAAATCTCGTTTCTTCACATTCAAAACTGTTGGACAAGTATTGAAAACACCATAGGTGGTTTTTCGGTCACTGGATAGCAACGGGTGGTTGCTTAGCAACGAAACTCAAATGCTCACACTCCCAGCACATATGGCACCTGCTTCGCCAAGTTTCATCGAAATTGGTTTCCTGGTTTGTGCTGTGGAGCCTCGCGTTACAGACAGACAGACACACACACGGAAAACACGACAATAAGAGTAATCTTGCGACCAACAAGCCGGTGGGCGACATGGGTGGTCGCTACATAATTGCATACTAGTCATACAGTTTTTGAGGGATCGGGCTGAAATTTTTTGACAAAGAGGTTGATTATAGTTCGCATAAAAGCCTTGAAGCCGATTTTTGATTTTCTAAAAAAATTAATTTTTTAGGATTTTTCAAATATTTCAAAGTCCCGTTGCTAGGCAACAGTGGTGTCGATAGCAACGGTGCTCAAAAGTGTAGAAATAGATCCTGGTATGAACCCACCTGTCAAGTTTCATCAAAATCGTTTGACTCTTCTGGCCTCCAGAGCTGTCCATTACATGCAGACAAATATATAGACAGATGGAAAAAGTGAAAATAAGGGTACTCTAGCGACCACCCAAGATATAAACATACAAGCCGGTCGGTGACATGGGTGGGCGCGACATAATTGCATACCAGTCATACAATTTTTGACGGATCAGGCTGAAAACATTTGACAAAGAGGTTGATTAAAGTGCGCATAAAAGCCTTCAAGCCGATTTTTGATTTTCGAAATTTTCTTTTTTTTTGGATTTTTCAGAAATATCAAAGTCCCGTTGCTCGGCAATGGTGGTGTCCATAGCAACGGTGCTCAAAAGCATACAACTCGATCCTGGAATGAACCTTCCTGTCAAGTTTCATTAAAATCGGTTGACTTCTCTGGCCTCCAGAACTGTCCATTACATACAAACAAACAGACGGAATACCTGAGAATAACGGTATTCGAGCGACCACCCAACAGATCGGGGTGAAAATATAACCTCTGTCCACCTTCGGTTACAGAGGTAACTGGATTGGCACTCGGTACTCGATGTGAATATTAATGGCAGCAGGGGTCCTCCCTCCTTTCTGTCACGGGGACCTTCTAAAGGAAAATAGACCATGAAGGATGGGGTACATGATCACTAAAAGTGTTTCTCATGTGTAATTCGTGTCTCCCATGACAGCCGTGTGTGTGTGTGTGTGTGTGTGTGTGTGTGTGTGTGTGTGTGTGTGTGTGTGTGTGTGTGTGTGTGTGTGTGTGTGTGTGTGTGTGTGTGGTCATTTCTCTCAGAGATGCCAAACGGATCTTCATCAACCCTTCAGAGGTTCATGAGTGAGTGCCTGGGAGTGTTTTAGGGCAAAGAAAAATTTGAAATTTTTTTTAAAATATAAAAAAGTTGATTGTTTTTTTGTGCTTTTTAAAAATCACTCTATAGTGCCGAAGCCTTTGTAGATTAATTATATGGAAGGTAATATTAAATGATCCGTGACCCCATTCCTTCGTGGGTACAGGGAAGGGTTTTCGGCCTCCACAAAAATTTACACTGGGCATCACTAGGTACCCCTCTGAGCACACAAATAAAACCTGAAACGTACCAGTTAAAATGAAACCCTCCCTATTTTGTGCAAGTTTTAAAAGGAGAGTCGATTTATTTTTGCTTCATATTCATGCACATTGCATGGGTTTGTAAGACACGATTGATTTCCATCGGTTTCCCAGAATATGAAGGCTCTTTACAGTCATTTACAGCTGTTTGTAACTCTTGGTGCAGCTATTGGGGTGGTTAGTTTTGGGACTTCTTAATTAGCCGACGAGGCAACAACCTTCCATTCTTCCTGAAATCCATGGTGGACCAGACTGCCATCAATAGAAAGTGATGCTCACCCTTCATGAACTCTTGTGTTGCGAGAAATCCTTGGCACGTTCCATGAATAGATGTTGGAAATGCTATGCTTGCCTTTGCTTCCTGTCCATTATTCATTTCATCTTTCTGGGATCCTATCGAGAATAGACAAATCGAACAAATAATTGTTTAATAAAGGTGTGGCTGAAGCATTCATTTACGACTTTATTTATCCACCTGCAGCGTTGCAAGGGTGTGGTTAAGCCACTGATGCAGTGGACGTCCCTGCTTCCCTGCCCCCTTCTGCCTCCCCCAACTCCACATCTCCATTTCCTTAAATCTCCACTGTGGCAGCCACGTATAAACTCGAAGGAATTTCGAATGAGGCCAAGGTACCAGCATACACTGGCCAGTTCTTTCAAATGACTAACTGAACACGTGTCATGGAGTTTGCCCATTTGGCTGTTTGTCTCAGCGTTCAGGTCATGAGACGTTCCACATCTGTTTTTTCATACACCGATGTTTTTGGTAATGATTTTGAGAAAACAACTTGATGTGGCACTGGATATTAAGGTTTGTACCCTGTGTCGACGAGTGCACGGATACAGGGTTTTCATTCTAAATCACAAAAGTGTTGGGTTGAAGCCGCTCACTCTCCAAGCCACCATTTTGGTGCTTGCAGTTGCGCTCAGCAACATCGTGGAACTTGTTTCAAAAACCCTTGTTATGTAGAAAGACGTTTCATGCTAAGAAAAGGAACACATGGAATGCTTAAAAAGATGGAAACAATTGATACTCATTGCTGTACTGAAACAGTGTGTACTGCTTAACTGCCCCTTCCATCAGTGGCATTCAGGCATACAGAATTGTTACATGGAAAGGGGGTTGGGGGGGGGTTCCATATATAGAATGTGTTAAGAATAGCCAGGTCCGTGTGCTCGAGTTGCTTAGGTTTACGTTTTCAACAACAATCTATTGGCGGTAAATTGTACAGCAAAACATGCACCGAACAGGTGGTGATTGTAAATCATCAGGAAGTTTAGTCTACGGTTGTATTGTGTTCGACCTTCTGTACAGGTGAGGCCAGGTCAGGGTCTTGTGGCACTTGGCATGAATTAAAACATCATGGGCTGTTTGGCCCAAATGACTGCAGGCCAAGTTTGAGGAGTGAGTTTTGGCCTGAAAGGTGGCTCTACCCACTAGCAGTGTGTGGCCAATGAAAAGGAACCACTGTGCTAAAAGGTGGGACATAAGATAATAACCACTACACACGTGCTGGAGCAGGAGCTTGGGGGTTCTTCTACCAGACATACTGGCTCTCTTTATACTTCCCCACTGTTCTTATTTGGAGCACTGAGAAACCGTGGATGCAATCTCCCCACTAGCATCTCATCACCATCCTCTTGTATCGTCCTGTGCCGAACCAGACTGCATGACCATGGGTCAGAGTGGGACCAAGGGCAGCATGCCTGTCTTAAGTTCTCATCTGTGTTCGCCTTCGTTGTATGAATCTGGTATTCTGGTACCATCGGTGGGGGATGGGGTTAGTTTTACTGTACATAAGGTTGTGTGCTCGCTTCTTCTCCACTGTATTTGTGTGTTTGTCGACCACCAGATTTGTTAATTTATTGAGAGTGTCTTGTCCATTGTCAGTCATCACCCCTGTATTCATTTGAAATAAACATTTTAACTTTATTGCTGTTTCATATGCAGCCTGAGCTGCTGGCTGCATCATTTTCTGGGAGCGTGGCTGTGCTGCTGATGCAGTGCTCCTGTTACCAGTAAGCTGGTACTCATTTTGCCGACCTTGGAAGGATGACAGGCTGGGTCAATCCCACCTGGTGTTAGTTCAGGGCACGACAGGGGTTCAAACTCAACACCCGAGTATCTTAATAGTGGAGGATCAATGTGTAGGTCCCGTGACAAGTATATGAGGACAAAACTTTGAAGGTGGTTTCTATACAATTGCAGGGTGCTGAAAAAAATGGGCGGGGTTACCCTTTCAGAAATGTTGGAATTTTTGGTAATGCCGCAAAATCCAATATGGCCGCCACCAGAATATAAATTGCCCTGCCAGACCATATGACATACGTGGCCTAAAATAATTCGTTTTTTTGTCTTTTATAGTTAATGGATGTCAGGGAATACATTTTTACCACAAAATAATATTTATATTCAAAGTAAGTACTCAAAACCCAAGATGGCTGCTAAAATCCAAGATGGCCACCAAAATCTGAGGAGGCTGCCATAAAACTCTGGATGGATCCCAATATCAATGTTCTCAGCAGTGTTGTCGGTCTTGAGATCACATTTTGTCGGTCTCGGTCTTAACTCCCTGTGGTCTCAGTCCCGGACCAACGAGGTCTCAAAGATATGCTGGTCTCGATAATCGAGACATTGAGACTGGGAAAAAGCTTGTTGATAAAAAAATAGGCTTTTGCATTCTATTCTTACCACTTTACAGTAAACGTAGAATCAGAGAATCTCAGTAAAACGTGAAATTCCTTAATGTGAAATGTGCAGTTCTTGTCTAAATGCCCACGTTTATCATTCCACGAGCTCACAATGAATTAATGAACTTCATTCACGTTTTCCTTGCATAAAGATTGTTAGTTTGGAAAGGGATAGTCAAAACTGGAGGATGATATACCAAGATTATTCAGCACTAGTTACATATATGTATGGCCTAGTATCATTTTAAAGGGGGAACTGAAACGATCAGACCACCTCGATGCTAATCTGCCACTGGATACCCTACAGAATAGATATGATGTGTGTTCTTTCAAATTTATGGAGCTGGTGGTGAGGAATGGGATGACCATAGTTGGTTCATTATTTTTTAAAAGCGGAAAAGCCACAAAATTACCTATAGGAGTTGACATCATTGAACATATCTGGAGTTGGTGTTGGTAAGGAAGTGACAGTTATGGAGGATTAAGGATTGTAAGGCAGTGGGTGAGAAAGCATGTTATCACCCAGCACAAGCCTGTGATGTTTGTGGTGCAGATGGAGAAAAGTTGGGAGGTTAAGAACAGGGGTTGGAAGATTATTAGATGGGGGGAGTGTAGGGGTAAACGTCATCATAGAGTACAAGGAGAGGATGAGGGCCAGGTATGATCACCTTTCTGAAGAAGTGGAAGGTTTGGAGAAGAAGTGGGAGAAGTACAGAGAGGCATTTAGGAGAATTGCAGAAGTTTTGTGTGGGAGGATATCAGGAACAGGTGCATCGTCGAGGGACAGAAAGCAGTTATGGTGGACGGAGGAGGTAGCGAAGGCAGTTTGGTGAAAGGAAGGAGGTTTGGAAGAGAATAGAGAAGATCAAGGATAGGGGGTGGCAGCCGAATGTGGGGTTGCTGCACCTGTATGGGCAGAAGAAGAAAGCAGCAAGGGAAGCTATGGATAAGGTGAGTAATGATATGAAAGAGGAGGTGTACAACAAGTTGGAAGAGGATGATAGGAAGAGGATGATGTATAAATTTCTCATGACAAGGATGAGAATGGTAAGGACATGAATGGGGGGAAGGAGGGGAGGCTCATCTGATGCAATCATCCATGACTGCAACGACCTCAAAGTTGGCTTGTTGAAGTCAAATGGATAACAATCAAATTTGGTGATGAGTTCTCAATATCGTGGACTTCCTTCTCATCCGTTGTCAGCCGTCTACAATAATTTTTAGGTCATAGGGCATGCAGTATATATGCGTTTAATTTTCAATTTTCGTGCAACAATGATGGGAGCAACTTAAAACCTTAATGGGTTTGTTGGAAATGTGTCACCGATTCAGAATATCTATGTCCCCACACACAAGGGGTGCTCATAAATTTATAACAAGCAGTTTATGAAAATGCATATTAACAAATGGTACATGAAGTGTATGATGGCTTCCTGGCTTTTTAATCAGATTGTTCAGTGAACTTGTTATTATCTGTTGGGCTTCATAAATTTATAACGTGCATTTATAATAATAATAATAATACTAAGAGTATTAATGATAAGAATATATTATTATTATTATTATTATTATTATCATTATTATTAACATTTATGTGCTCAATGTCGTTTGAGCCATAAGCACCCACACAAACCGAAACAAACCACAAACTAAACCACACACAACACCAACACCGAGAGAAAAAGAGGCAGGGAAATTGGGAAAAGTCCTGACTGGAACAGATGTTTTAGATTTAATGAAAACCCATTAACAAACTAGAGAGGGAGCACTCGGGAGAGTGCAATACCTCCGCCGCCAATACTGCTGGGTCACTCAAGTGAACCTTATATCTTATTCATTAAATATGATGTCAACAGTGCTGACAGAGATAGTTCTTTTCTCCATTTTGGGGGGGGGTGGGGGGGGTTGGAAATCACTTAAAACATGTAGAAATGCAAAAAAAGAAATCGAAATTTTGTTGGAAAAAAAGCTGCAAAAAATTTTTTCTCTCTAACAATTTTTTTTTTTGGGGGGGGGGGGGGGTTGGAAATCACTTAAAATATGTAGAAATGCAAAAAAAAATTTTTTTCTCTAAATTTTGGGGGGGGGGGTTGGAAATCACTTAAGGTCAGGTCAGGTATGGGAGCATGTGCCAGAACAGCACGTCGCTGCGTCCACTTTCCGCCGGTACTCCAGGGGCCTCCGTCTGGCCATCCCCTAGGCAGATGCCAGGCCCATCCCCATCTCCTTGAGATGATGGTCAACCTGTTGCAACCATGAGGCACGTGGTCGACCCACTGGCCTCCTCCACTCATGAGACTCCCTCGCTGAGAGAATCTGGTGAGCAGGATCAGAGTCAGGAAAACGAGCCACATGTCCATACAGCCGCAACTGACGCTCACGGACTATGCAGGTAACAAATCTCATCCGGGTCTCTCTCAGCAACCGCTCGTTGGACACAAAATCCGACCAGCGATAGCCAAGGATTCTCCGAAGAGACCTGGTACCAAAGGAATTAAGTCTCCGTCTCAGATCCTTGGTCAGAGTCCAAGTCTCGCACCCATAGAGCAAGACTGGAAGTACCAAGGACCTGAAGACTCGGACTTTCGTCCTCCCGCACAGGTACCAGCAGCGCCACACCCCATGATCCAGTGAATCCATGACTCCCCAGGCCCGACCCAGACATCTATTGACCTCTGACTCGCAGCCAGCAGAGACATGAATATCACTGCCAAGGTAAGTGAATCTCTCCACGACCTCAACATCTTCACCACAAACAGACACAGACAGGACAGCAGCATCCAAGATGTCACCGAAAGCCTGGATCTTAGTTTTGACCCAAGAAACCCATAATCCCAACGGCTCCGACTCCTCATTCAGCACCTCGAGGGCCCCCAAGAGGATGTCTAAAGTCTCCGCAAAGATGACTGCATCATCTGCAAAGTCAAGGTCCGAGATCTTGACATTCCCAAATGACGCACCGCAACTTGATCTCTCCGACATCCTCCCTAGAATCCAGTCCATACAAGTGCTGAAAAGTGTGGGGGCAAGTACACATCCCTGACGAACTCCAGTAACAACTGGAAATAAGTCAGAGATGGTACCACCACACTTCACAGCACTCTCAGTACCAGAGTAGAGTTCAGACATCAGATCGATCAGTTTTGGTGGCACCCCAAGAAGACCAAGAATCCTCCAGAGGACATCCCGATTCACTGAATCGAACGCTTTACAGAGATCAACATAGGCTGCAAGCAGCCCCTGCCGAAACTCTCATCTGCGTTCGGTGAGGACACGAAGTGCAAGGATACGGTCAATCGTTGACCTCTTTGGTGTAAAGCCTGACTGGTCTGGACGCTGGTGCTCAAGCAGATGGTGGCGAACCCTATCGAGAATTATCCGAGCAAAGACCTTGCCCGGCACTGAGAGCAGCGTCACCCCTCGGTAGTTGTTGCAGTCTTGGCGATCACCCTTCCCTTTCCAGAGAGGGACAACAAGGCCCCTCTTCCAGTCAGTTGGGATGATACCTGTGTTCCAGGCAGAGCACAAAACTGCATGCAACGACATGAGTGCAGCATTTCCACCAGCCTTGAGAAGTTTGGCATGGATGCCACAAATCCCTGGAGCTTTGCCCCGTTTCAACTGGTTCACCGCAGCCCGTGTTTCCACAAGTGTAGGTGGACCACAGTTGATTCGAGGGTCAGCAACAGGGATTGTAACACCCTTGACGTCCAACTCGACAGTTGGGGGATCAGCCTGGTACAACCGCTCAAAGTAACCGGCCCAGCGGGCCTTCACTTCAGACTCCTCTGTCAAGAGCCTACCACTCTCTGCTCGAACTGTAGTGCTCCGAGGGATGGGCTTGGATGAACGTAATGCGCGAATTCCCCTGTAAGCGGGACGAGAATCACCTGTCCACAGGTGATGCTCTACCCCCTCACAAATTCCTCGCACATAGGCCTCCTTGTCCACCCTCAGTGCACGTACAGTTTTACGCCTCAGCTCCCTGAACAGCTCAGCTCTGCCATTCAGCCTGGCCCTGCGACTCTGGTCAATGGTATCCAGTGTCCCTTGAGAGACAAAATTCTTCTTTGCCCTGCGGTGAGCTCCAAGGCATCCACCGGCAACATCAAGGACGGTGGTCTTGAAGGCGCTCCACAACTCTTCAGGACCCCCCAAAGCACCCAGACCCCCCAAGTGTCCACTCAGCCTGTTTGCAAACTCCTCAGCTTCTCTCTCATCCCTGAGCTTGGCAACATCCAGCCTCGGCTGGGATGGTACCATTCTCCAGGATTTAAGGTGCAGCTTTAGAGTTGCTACAACAAGCCTGTGGTCAGTATTGAGGAACTGAGCACTCCGGTAGACCCTGCAGTTCTGGATCATCCTCCAACGACCGTCAATGAGGACATGGTCAATCTCCTTTGCCACACCGCCAGCGTTGGAATACCAAGTCCAGCGATGAGCTTGTGGGCGCTGAAACCATGAACCAGCCACCCTAAGTCCATGACTTCTTGCAAAGTCAAGGAACTTAGTGCTATTCTGGTTCATAGTTCCTGACCCATGGGGACCAACACACACCTCATAACCGTCCCTATCAGTTCCAGTCGATGCATTGAAATCCCCCAAGACTAGAAGTGTATCTCGTCTGGGGCACTGATCAACCACAGACTCGAGTGTGGCATAGAATGCATCCTTCAAGGTGAGATCACTCGCCTCAGTCGGAGCATAAACAGAGACCAGGGAAATGACACCTAAGGAGTGACGAATCCTTAATCTCATAATACGCTCGTTGACCGGTGTTACCTCAATTATCATTGGGGTCAGCTTATTGGACACAGCTACAGCAACTCCTTGGGTATGGTAACCATCAGAGCGACCAGACCAATAGTAGGTGTAACCACCCACCATTATCTTGCCGCAATCCGGTCTCCGAACCTCAGAGAGAGCTGCAATCCCGATGTCCAAACGCTTGAGCTCAGATGATAACAGAGACAGGTGATCATCCTCTTTTAGGGATAGGACATTCCAGGCACCCACCCGAAGGGACCGCCTCAGGTTAACCCAAGGAGACCACCGTCTGGTGGACGACACCTCAGCACCACTCCGACACACTCTCCCGCAATCTGACCCAGGGATGTTACCCCGTGGTTTCCCTCCTATCAAAGATTGGGGGTCCCGAAGGCTTTGCCCCAATCCCGTCATCCGGTGAGCTGCCCTGCGAAGGGAAGCTGCACAGGAGGTACTCCCACGGAGTGGGTTTTCAGATTTTTTGCGTTTTTGCGTTTTGCGGAATAAAGGGTTTTACGGTGGCCGGAGTGCAAATCCTGCCACCAACCTCCTAATAAGAAGTGACCCAACTACAGGAGGACGTCCGCAGACACAGTTGGGCACTAGATATGGATGGCCGTTGGCTCACAAGGAGCTCCTCCACCCTTTGACAGGTTTTGTTTTTAATCCTGCTGGGTGTCCATATCCAAACACCCTCCTCACCAGAAAACCGGGTGGGGGAGACGGTTTAGTCGCCGACAACCCGACCATGGAACAGGTTAGTACAGGTTTACATGGTACCTGTAGCAGGTCACAGATCTAACCTGACCTGACAAAATCACTTAAAACATGTAGAAATGCAAAAAAAAATTTCTTTTTTGGGGGGGGGTAACAATTGTTTTTTGGGGGGGGGGGTTGGAAATCACTTAAAACATGTAGAAATGCAAAATAAATAAAAAAAAAATTCTCAATTTTTTTTTTGGGGGGGGGGAGGGTGGGGGGGATTTGTCCAAAACCAAGTCCAAAATTTAATGGCATGATCCTTGGACCATACCTAACCCCCCCCCCCACCAAGTTTCGTCGAAATCCGTCGAGGAGTTTTTCCGTAATACTGTTCACAAACAAACAAACAAACAAACAAACAGAAAGGGGTGAAAACAGTAACCTCCATCCATATTCGAAGATGGCGGAGTTTAATGATACTCCAAATGTATGATGTGATATTAATTTTCTCTGGCCAAATGAAAAAGTTTATGTTGGTAAAATATTACCATAGTTACAAGCTCTCAATATTCTAACCTCATTTTTTTTTATTGAAATGCAGGGGGGGGAGTGTTACATACTTTGAGTGGATGTTTTGAAAGAAATTGTAAATTAAATGTACACTGATGTAATGTTGCAGAACTGTAAGTTTCACATACTAATCTTTATCCATGTTAAGACGCAGGACATGAGAGACCCCAGTGAGAGCATGATCTTCCAGTACATGTAAACACAAATATGACATACATATACTGCATAATATTTTGTTGTGTTCACACAGAACAAAAATGTTAGTATAATGCAAAGTATTTAAATCTGTATAATCATCTTCCTTGTATTATTTTATGGGTATTGTACATCAGGATCACTGTATACACAAAAATGTGAGTGTGCAATGTTATGCCCAAGTCCGTTGAGGAGACCAAGCACTTGTGCTGACCCTGTCAGATGGTGCACTGCCGTGGCAAGGGTATAATGCTTTGGCATCAGTTTTTTCCCTTTCTTTGCCAAACTGATGATATCTTGGGTGATTTACGGGAGTTTTTTTTCAGTGTCTGCTGTAACCGCAACATATTGCTCTTCTTCGGGGCTGTCTGAACCACCAACCACCCACACTAGGAAGTTGAACAGTTGATATGGGACAAGGGTCTTAACTTTATCCAGCGTCAAGTCATCTGTCACAGGTGGCCATGGGACTGTGAGGTTCTTGTTGTCGATTGATCACTTCAATGTTAAGGCAACATTAAATAACATTCGCAGACTGTTTGGCTGGGATCCATTGCTACCTCATCATCTGTTGAACTTTCTGCAGAAGTAGTGTCAGTGTCATCGACAAGTTCCTGGGCTAGGTCTTCTGCACAAAGTCCTTCACTGAAGACGGTGCCACTCATGCTTCTATTGGCGGGCGTGACAAACACAAGTTGCGGGAATTTTATTTGCAGACGTGTCTTTAAATTCCAGGTCCTATCAAGAGCATCTACATTTTCAACCTCTTTGATCACGTGGATAAATATACGGTTTAATGTTGACAAAGTCAAGATTTCTTTATTTTGAACTAGTCTTTTTTTTCACCATTTCTTCACTGAATACAATGAAAGCATTCATGTCGC
>NC_140977.1:28769960-28772460 GCF_056783735.1 Eptatretus burgeri
CTTCCCATCGATGCGCCGCTTTCCCGAGGAACCACCTCCAAGATGAGGCCGATGAGTTGCACCAAGCCGGGAACGAAACGGAGAACAAAGAGCTCCACGAACCAAGAAGAAGAAGAACCACCACCAGCAGCTCGAGCCGAGCGACCAGCTCAACTCTCTTCGACGAACCAAGCCAGAGCCCAAAAAGTGAACCGAGCCAAGCAGAACCCGAAGGTTCACTGAAAAGCCAAGCCGAAGCAAAAAGCTTTCAAAAAGCCTCAACCCTCGCCAGCAGAACCCAAAGGCCTACTGAACCACCAGCAGAGAATCTCTTCCTTATCCTCCTCCGCTCCTGGCATGATTCATGCCCTCGTGCTCCACCCCCCCCCCCGAGTTGCTTACGTCCCGTGATTCAGGACGGGAGGGCTCTTCTTCCTCTTCGCAGAAGAGGGGGAGGGGCGTCTCCATTGTGTTATATTCGTTCCCGAACTATTGAATTAAATCTCGCATCGCACTTAATCTATTTCTGCCCATTAAACAATGGAAGGTGATCTATCGAGGTAACAAGCACTTACCGACATAACTGACTAAAGGAACCTGAATGTTGTGTGCAATCGAATTCCCAAATTCATAACAATAGTCTAAAATGCCTTTTATTAGACTGGCATTTCAAAATTCAACATTTTCCATAAATTTCTGGAAAACTGGCTGAAATTAGATGAAATGGACTTTGTGTTGTGTAATATCTCCCAACAAATCTTTCATTCTCTCCTTTGCTTAGAATACAAGCCAGCATGCTATAGGGGAGGGGCGGACGTAAGTAAATTTTTGCACATTTGCAAGGGAGGGACCAGCGATGCCGGTTAAAACAACAGTATTTCAATGTTTGTTTCTGTAGGATTTCTTTCTAACCAAGCGAATATTTCCTCACTTTTTTTTTCCGTGAAATTTATACTTTACAATATCATAAACGTATATATAACCTCACTATAGAGGCTACAAAGAGATACGAGGTGAATTGGAATGAAACACACATGGAAGGGCAGGCTGTTGTCTGCAGCTGCTTCGCTGATCCCCAGTTAACAGATTTCCAAAAGTTCCTGTAATCTATGTCTGCCCCCTCCAATATCACTGGGCTGCATTTGAAATATTTTTTTCAGAGGTCTAGGTTTTCTCAACGGTTCTCATATGTTTTTTGCATGCTGGATTTAGAAATGTATCTAATTTCGCTCAATCAGGTCAAGTTTTTATGTTATCTCAATTTTAAGGAAAAAAAAAATAATCATAATTTTAGTTTTTTTAATTAGCATTTTTAAAATTCAAAATCAGACTTACATTGACAGAAAATGTACAAACTATACATATAATGACACACAAGTACACTTAATGTGGAATAAAGTGCCTTCTCAATTACTTTCATTTCAATTTCAGAAAAATATAGATAAATCGTTGTTTCTAGCAACACCCAACTTCAGTCACTGTTTTCCTTCATCTTTTTAATGTTTATTTTCACATTAACGATACTTGTGCATCATTTTATATATAGTTTGTACATTTTCTGTCAATGTAAGTCTGATTTTGAATTTTAAAAATGCTAATTAAAAAAACAAAAATTATGATTATTTTTTTTCTTCTTAAAATTGAGATAACATAAAAACTTGACCTGATTGAGCGAAATGAGATACATTTCTAAATTCAGCATGCAAAAAACATGTAGGGACCATTGAGAAAACCTAGACCTCTGAAATGATGCAGACAGTGTAATGGCTTTAAGTTTAATATCAAATCATTGACAGTTATAATTCCCTGAATAACCATGATTCCAAAATTACAGTAAAATTGTACTACTACAGCAAGTTGAACATGCTACAAAGTCACTAACATAGTCTTCCACCAAATCATCAGCATCATGAATGATGCATCATTCACATGTCCAATCTAACGTTACATAAATTAATTTTAAAGTCATTATATCAATGCATGGTGGATGAGTTTACACATACCTTGTCCTTGAGAAGTAGATTTCTTTGCAAATGATTTCTCTTTTCTCCACCATCTTTGGTTCGCAGTGCAATGACACGGCGACCGTGATTGGGTTATTCTGTGAAACTACGTCATCAATTTCACTGAGCGTCAAATACGGTAACGCTGATTGGCCAATTTCATCACGTGAATTGACTGGTCAGCGAAATTTAATGTGACATTATTGACCAAAATTATTCGGTTTTTACGCTTTTCTGAGCAATTTTCAGGATTGGGGACACACATTTTCTGAATGCTTATAATATTTTTGGAATTATTGATCAAGAATAAAGTTGCCCCCAGTAATGTTGCACGAAACAGAGAGTTAGATACGGACGTATTGTGGTCTATATGGTCTGATAGGGCTAATTTATATTCTGGCGGTGGCCATATTGGATTTTGGCAAGTAGGCAAAAATGTCAGCATTTTTGAGAGGGTTTCCCCGATCCATTTTTGTTCAGCACCCTTCACTTGTATCGAAACCACCTTCAAAATTTGG
>NC_140977.1:28774960-28842460 GCF_056783735.1 Eptatretus burgeri
AGCATCAGTGGCATAGCCATCCTGCAACAAAATGATAGCTGCCATATGCAAGAAGAGGAACAAGAATAAACCAATAGCCCCATACCTTCCAGCTCCAATCCATTCAAGTCCCTCCCTAAATCCCACTTCTGCTGCCACGACCTTTCCAGGGACACCATTCTGTGCATTAACTATTCACCGACTGAAAGACCTCTTGCCTTACAACTGTCCGGTTACTCATGTTTACCGTTAAGCTATGATTCCTGTTCTGATAACACTGTCCACTTTGTTGGAAAAAAATCCTCCACTTCACCTCTCTTGTCCACACCCTTCATTATCTTAAACATCTCGATATCAGATCCTCTTGCAATCCGGTTCGTCTTCTTCAAACGTTCCTCATATCTTTGTCTCGCCAGCCCTGGTCGTGTGTCCATGACTCTTCTGAGACTGGGATATTGAACTTTTTGTAGATGTGCCAGGAGATTACTCTGTATACATTATTCCTAAATTGTGTGCATCGTTATTATGATTGAAGCTTTTTTGCATCCCAAAAGAAGGCTCGTCCATTGTTGTGTTGCTTGTAAAATCAGTTAACAATCTTTTTCCCTGCAAATGCTGCACTTTCGTCAGAGAATTGAAAGCATATGTCATCGTCATGGTGTTCCTGCAAGTCTAAGCCTGAAAGGTCAAGAGCGATGACGTACGCTGTTCGCAGAAGACGAGAGAATATTGTGGATGGAAAAAATAACAAATAAAAACCAACAATTTAAAAAATGGCTGGAAGGTTTCTGATGTCACTTTCTCTGGTTAAAGTCATCGTTCTGATGCGATCTCTTCATCTTCGTATGTGCAGTGATTTTGTGGATAATTTTCTTGGGATATTCACCCACCATGTATGTACAGACGTCAGGAAAAGGAAATGGTGCAAAGTGGGAAGAGGTCTGTTGGGAGAGGAAAGAAATGAGGGGAGAAGTGGGAACGAGGGCCTGTCAAAACGATTTTCCATTTTGTAGTCCTGAATTTTTAGATGGTGGTCTTTCTTCTACTGAACTACTTGATGTGATGATCATCAGCTGAAGATGCGGATCTATTTTTCCAAGAGTTTTAGTGTTGTATTATTTGTGATTCAAGTATATTTCTCCGTCATTGTGCTAGTCTTGTATGGCTAGTAGGATAACTTGGAGCCTTGGAGGTACAGTATGTGTACTCGACATTGAGCTGACGAGCTTGAGTTTGAATCCTGATTCGGCTACAAACTGTCATCCTGGTGTTTGGATGAATGGTGAAGCATCAATGTGGGTGTCTAAAATGGTGTTGGCTTAACGGTTCGTGTGGCTAGTTTAAGATATTAGGGTCTTGAGTTCAAGCCCCTGTCAAACAATTGAATCAACAAACACCAGGCGGGTTGACTCAGCCAGTCATCTTACTGAGGTCGGCAAAATGAATACCAGCTTACTGGTTCCGCTGTGTTTACAGAAATTGATGCGGCCAAGCAGCCACATGCTGTATACGAATAAATAAAATAATTTGTAAAATAAAATAATATAGAGCACTTATCTCCACCACGTAATGCCTGATCCACGAGAACATATCAGGCCCAATACATTTTTGAAATATCATGCTATACAGGACTATATCGTTTTTGACCCCATCTCTCAATGGTAAAGGATCACTTTTTAAATTTAATAATTCTCGTATCCAGATGCAGATTCAGATCTTCACCAAAATCGAATCAATTCTTCCTTCTCAAACACCCACCCTTTCTACCAAGTTTCGTCCGAATCCGTCCACAACTTTTGTTGTGTCGGAAAAAAAATATCGGAAGTGGGCCAAAATGAATCCGTTCTCGGTCGATCAAAAAAAGATGCCAGTCATATCGTAATCCGTTAGCCTGTTGCAAGAAAAAATGTGCAAAGAGGAACCATGGCAGCTGCTCAGTGAACAGCAGTTCCTGCACATCTATCCGTCCATTGGGACCATACTCTGTGCAGAGTGTTGGTGCTGCTGAAGCAGTCTCCTTGGCTATTGAGCACAATCCTGGATGGGTCACCACTCCGACACAGGATACTAGCATGTTGGCACTCATTTTGCTAATCTCAGAAGGATGACAGGCAGTCAACCTGGTATTAATTCAACAGCCAAGTGGGATTTTGAACAGCCCACCACACTAACCATTAAGCCAACAGCAAGCATAGTTTCTGCACAGTTTGCAGATTAAAAGCCACGACTCAGCCGGTGATATCCATAACACCTTGGCCACCTCTTCATGGGGCGGTGCAGTGCAGGAGGCTGAAGCCAGTGGTAGTCATTCCAAAATAATTTTACCAACGCTCACTGGATGGCAAGGATAAGTGCTTTGGGTGGCTGCAGGGCAATAACTTTGTGCCATGACCTAGCTGCTATTAAGTTATTGCTGACAATTGTGCATCCTCCACAAGACAGAGACCCATGTAGCTCGTTCCATGTTTTTAAAGGCATGTAATCTATTCGAACACACCTTCCCAATTCTTCGATTCCATCTCTGGGTTACCAAGATAGAAATAGAGGTATTTAACCGCATAATTTTTCGAGACTATATTCTGTGGGAGTGAAGGTGGTGGTATTAAGGAGAGATTACGATGACCTTATATGCCTGGTGTTGGCTTAATGGTGAGGGTGGTAGACTTGGGATCTGAGGATCCTGAGTTCAAATCCCACTTTTTCTGTTGAATTAATATCAGGTGGGGTTGACTCTATCTGTCATTCTTCCGAGGTCGGCAAAATGAGTGCCAGCTTGCTGGTATCCTGTGTCGGAGTGGTGACCCATCCAGGATTGTGTCCAACAGCCAAGGAGACTGTTTAGGCAGCATCAACACTCTGCACAGAGTATGGTTCCAAAGGATGGATAATTATGACCACACCAAAAGGCTATACTTTTACTCCAATTTACCTCACTGGAAGAGGCTGCGGAGAAATTTTACCAAGCAACGTTGCGAGACAGACATTGTTTGGACTTCTAATTGAAACACAAATATCATCAGCATTGGTTGTCAGCACAAATTTTGGGCCTTCTTTGCCCCACTTGTCCTGGGGCATTCGCTGCCTCATTAGAGGACAAGAGCGGTTCAAGGATGATTGCGTATAACAGCCCCCTGAATGAAATACCTCGTCGAAAAGGAAAGGGGGAACATAAGCTGTTGTTATAGCTTTCATAATGCAATCGGTGTCATTGTACAGTAGTTTCACATTAAAAATTTAATGTTCTCCAAACCCCATCCATTGAAGGACAGAAAAAAGGTATTGATGATCACCAGGATCAAAGGCTTTAACTTGGATCAATAAACAACAGCCCATAATTATCATGCAATAAACACTATCTCTTACCAGAAAAATATCACAAATGCGGTTGAATCCTGGTCTGGTCTTTTCTGAAATCTTATCGTATGGGAAATAAATTTTTACTTTCTATAAGATCATTTACCCTGTGTTATATATTCCCCATGTTCCCCACCCCATCCCTCTCCCTTCCACAGATCTCCTAATGTCTCTGTTCCCCACTGTTTTGCCCCCTCCCCCCTTGCTGTGCGTTGTGTGTTAGCTCTCATACGAGCCTCGACAAGGTATACAAAAAAAAAATTTGGTGCATAGACATTCACCACAACTATTTCCTGTGGATAACACAGGAACTCCACAGATATGAAGTGCCCCTTATGCATTTTCTTAGAGGAAACCTGCTGTGCAACCTGAGGTATAGGAAATCCGCTGAGAAATCTCTGACTTCCATAAGGTTTTCCACCGTGCAGGTGTTTGAGTGTTTGTGGCATGGGTCTCCTGTAAGAGAACAATTTCTGCTTTTATTCGCTCTCAAGTTTGGATTGCTTGGATTTCCGCAATGGGGCTCGACCCCCCATTAATATTCAGCAATTACAATTTGCAGCTCCATCATTGGAGATTCCAGGCACTTAAATGACCTTCTACCTGCACTTCTTTTATTCGCTTTTGTCCAGGTTTTCCTGAAGTGCTGACATTGGGGTTCAGAGAGTTCTGGAGTCGTTTCTTTGTGGACCATATGCTTTGCAGACACAACGAAAGGTTTGATTTCAGGAAAATGGTCTCTAATTTGGACATTACATTGTCTGAAGGTTTCATTCAGAAAATCAAGGATTTCCTCCGGATGTATCATGATCATGCTTTGTTTCCCTCTCCCCTGCAGTGCACCTGAAGCTTCACGTCAGGAGAAATACAGGCTCCCAGAACCTACACCTTTAACATTGTGGTCATTCAATCATGAATCACTTCCTGAATCCTCTTCTGTAACCGACTCGGTACATTCTTTCCGTTGGCATTTCACAGAAGGATCTGTCCCATCGTCACCATCGATTTTATATTTTGTCATCCTTTTTGTCTTCGTGTGTCCTTGTGATAGGAGGGCGACAATGATACCTAGGGTGACCCATCTGCACCTCAAGCATAGCAGGTTAAGGTCTCTGTCATTGTGAAAATTCTGTAATCATGTTCTGCCACTTTGAAGTTCAAGGGGATATTGAACTGTGTTGCGCCATCTTTGAAAACGACAAAGCAGAACAGCCTGAACGATTCTACATTTTTACCCTCGCCAAAGGATTTGGAGAGGGTATTGCATTTGGGTCCGTTTGTACGTCTGTCTGTTTGTTTGTCCGCACAGAACTTTTGTGTTTTTCTCCACAACTGCTTGTCAGATTGAGAGGAGATTTTAACCATTTCTGCGAGTACTCAGGTCGAATGTTTTAATGATAATTATGACGTCATAGGTCACGTGGTGTGGCAGCTATATTGGAAAAAGGAGAAAACTTTGGACCTCTGTATCTCTGAAACCGCACCAAGGAAAAAAACTTGAAACTTGGCACATGAGTGTGATTTTTATGACGTCATAATTGCATATGTAGAACACTACATCTGATCAGTACGAAAATTTTTGAGGGTCATCTCAGGATAAAATGGTCCACAATTTTTTGATGACGTCATTGGTCACGTGATTTGGCAGCCATATTGTTTTAGTTTTTTTTAAACCTTCAAAAATCTTCTTCTCTGAAATGTCTGAAAAGATCGAGGCAAAATGTTACACATATAACCAACTGTCCATGAGGAACAAAAGGGTCACACATATGATGCCGAAGGTCACATGGTTTGGCAGCCATATTGGATTTACCCTAAAACCTATAAAAATACACCACTCAAAAGAAATCCTTGCGAGTGATTGCAATCTGCGATTGCTCTTTTTCTTGTTTAATGTGGCATTCCTGGTGCGCAAAGGAACCGTGATAATTCTCGACATTGCAGTGCCATAATTGCCTAACCTTTGCTGAATTACTTCATTTGATAGGAAGGATGGAACGTTACTTTGCAATATTTTCGTAGCTGGAGTGTCCATTGACATGGCAGGAATGAACGTTTCATCATTTCTGAGAAATAAACCATTTTGCACAACAATGTCTGCAAAACGTGTTTGTGAAACAAAAACCACAATCTTGTGGCTCATTTTAGAAGTGGCACAAATGTTTTATACACATATTTGTTCTCCAATCTTGAGGAGAATATCATCCATAAAAAAAAAAAAATTTCAGGTGGGATGAAGCATAGCTGTGGAAAGTGTGAGTGTATATATATATATATATATATATATATATATATATATATATATATATATATATATATATATACATATACATGTATATATTGGAGCACCAGGCCCAGTCAGTTCACCGCAAGACGTCTCAGCACGTTGGCATTGGCATTGGCCATGCCAGGTTTGTATATGATGTGATAATCATAGGCTGCAAGGGTTAATTCCCAATACTGAACTCGAGGTGATGCCATTGTTGAAATAGCCTGCTTTTAATGAATTAACCTCAGCAAGGGCTCGTGGTCTGTATTTATTTGAAATACATGGTCATACAGATAGATGTGGAATTTCTTCACTTCAAAAATTACTGCGAGGCCTTCTATATTGATCTGCAAGTATCTGCACTCTACATCATTCAATGTGTGCGAAGCATAGGCAATCAGTTTCTCTGTCCCATCTGTCATTATATGCTCCAGTATCGCTCCGATACCTTATGGGTTGGCATCACGACACCACCAGTTTCTTCCTGTCAGTCATGAGTCAGGACATGCGTGGATTTCAGGAAGCGCTTTGCCTTTGTGGAATGCTCCTTGTTGATCCTTCTTCCATTGCAACCACAACTCCTTCGGTAGTAAGCGATGTGGAGGCTCAAGTGCAGATGCTAAATCTGGTAAAAACTTGCCATTGTAGTTCAGTAGCCCAAAGAATGACTTTACTTCTTTTACATTCTTTGGTGCAGGTGCATCAGTGATCGCCCTGCCCTTCTCATTTGTTGGCTATATCCCATTCATGGTTAAGTTGTGCCTGAGGTATGTGACTTCAGCAGCGAGAAAACCACAATTATGTCATTGTAATCGCAATCCCACATCTTGCAATTTCTTCAAGATGCTCTCAAGATTGCGATGGTCACGAATGGAATCTCCCATTACTAACATATCATCGAGGTCGACTACGACTCATGAAATCCCCACCAGCAAACTCTCCATTGTGTGATGGAACACAGACGGCACCATTGGCACACCAAACAGTAAGTGTCTGTATCTGAATAATCCATAATGTGTGTTTATTGTGACAAATTCACGCTAAGTTTTTGACAAAACCAACTGCTGGAAGGCATGGCTCAAATCTAGCTTGGTGAGGAGCTTACCCCTAGAATGTTTTGTGAATAACTCATCAATGTGCGGAATGGGGTAAGTGTCTGAGCGGGCTTCTGGATGACTAACCTTGTAATCTCCGCATATCTGAACCGAGCCATCTCATTTCACACTCAGAACGATCGGAGCTGCCTCATGAAAAAATTGCACAGGTTCTATAATCCCGGCCTTTATCAACTGATCTAACTCCTGATCTACCTTCCCTCTCAGCTAAAACGATACTGGGCGGGCTTTCACCAATGTAGGAATTGCATTTCGGTCAATATCTATCTCAACCTCCATTCCTTTCAGTTTTCCCAACTTCAATGTGAAAAGGTCTCCGTAGTCCTTAAGGAGTTTCCTCAATTCATCAATGGCATTGAGGTTGTTCATATCCTGCCAATTCAAGCTGAATGCCCAGAGCTAATCCCGTCCCAGCAGAATGGACTCTGCATCTCTCATCACAATTAAGGTCAACTCTGCCTTCAGTGTGCCATACGTTATAGCGACTTCGCATTCTCCTACAATATCGACAGATTCACCAGTATACGCATGAAGTGTGGTCTGACTGAGGCAGATTGTGGGTCTGTTTGGGTCATCTCCCCTCTACTTCTCCTGGAACATAGCCTGGAACATAGGTGATCCCGAAAACCTGGTATCTATGTGCAAAGGCACTTTGCTGCCTTGTACCTCTAACCTCACAAGTGGTTTGGATTTTTCTGGGTTGCTCGATTTATGAAAAAGACTGCACGTGTCATCTTCATTTTCCTCCTCTAACTGAAATGTCTTGTGTTGAGACCTTTTGCCCATTCTCTGTGGAGAGCTGGTCTTGTTCCAAGCAATGCTTTGGGTCTTGGGTTTTGAGCGACAGACTTGAAAAATAGGACAATCTTTCCTGAAGCTCACCAGGAACAAGAGCAACAGTCACTCAAACCCACACTCGCAGATCCCGTTAATCCCTGAATGTTTTTAATGCCGCGAACAAACTTTGGTACATCACAGGTGATGAAGGTCATGGTCTAGTTCCATCAAAGTCATGTGTGTATTTTCAGAGAAGAGAAGAAACACCTATTTTGGGGTGTCAACCCCCCCCCCCCAACTGTAGACTCCCTTAATGAGTGCAGATTTTGATTCGGTTGATAAATTTGGTACAACATGCGTGATGGAGATTGTGGTCACGTTTCATCAAAATTGTGTGTGCAATTTACGAGAAGAGAGCAAATACCTATTTGGGGGGGGGGCATCAAACCCCATCCCATAGACCCCCTTAATGAGGGCAGATTTTCATGTGGTCGATATATTTTGGTAGGTCATGGATAATGAAAGTTGCGGTGAACTTTCATCAAAATTGTCTGCAGTTTCGGAGAAGAGACCAAACACCGATTTTGGAGGTCAAACCCTCCCCTGTAGATCCCCATAATGAGCACAGATTTTGATGTGGTCAATAAACTTTCGTTTGGCATAAGATATGAAGTTTGTGGCCAAGTTTCATCAAAATCGTGTGTTTCGTTCAAGCGATAATGACTGAAGTGCTTAAGGACTGACTCACTCACTCACTCACTCAACTTTGGCCACTACTCGCTCGCCTCCGCTCAGCTGACTGCATGGTTGGTGTGATGGTATTTCCGTAGTGTATCATGACTCATGAGTAAATCTGAACATTACGTTTACTTTTACAGTCAAAATCCATTGCTGCATTACAATCAATTGAAGTGCACACACGTTTATTACCACATCATCAATAACTAGCCTTAAATAATACTCTGCATTCTTTTCAACTTAATTTTAGGCAAATCAAATCATACCGCCAGTCAATTGAAAATAGTCAAATGAAATGCTCTGTTATAAATCCACCTTCAACAAAACAGAGTAACCAAACCAAACAATTCACAGCAAGCTCAAAAATAAATTATCAAATTATATGGTTTGTATATGTTGTAATCAAATTTTACAGTTGCTATCAAACGTTACTTTTATAATAATGCTGTCATTGTATGACAATTCATGTTCATAAATTATCATTTTTGTTCATTAGTTGACCATCATGGGAAAATTGTAATTATTATTTATTCTGAGTACATTGGCTTTGGGTGACACCATCTTCAAGACCTTTGTTTCTGGGTGTAGGGAGGATCCTGATCTGATGGTTCACTTCCACCTTCCGATTACCTTGCCCTTGCCAGCACGGGCCCCTTTGGCACTGCCATGAGAAACAAAGGCAATGGGTTAGAAACTCGAAGCTCCACTTTGTCCTGTGTTGTAACAGATGATGTGGAGGGCAACTTGAACACCCTCATAAGACGCAACAGAGAGAAGCAAAAGTGGACGAAAAGAGATGGCATTCCACAGGTGAGAGCTCAATTGTGAAGGAATGCAATTGAGGAGCATGGTGAGGGATATAATAAAGTGCAGGTTATATCGTTAACTTGGGAAAACGCAAATCATAACGAGGTGCCATTTATTTATGACGAGCAAGGGTGCCCAGCGTTGACAGCAATGTCGGGTCTTTCCTTACCCTCCCTCCTTACATCCATTCCTCTCCCTCGAGGAGAGGGTACAGGAGGGTACAGGAGTAGCAATTCAATTGATACTGATGATGGCCCGAGAAAAAATGGTCAACTGTGTACATAATAAATGGATGGAACATGGCCTGTTTCTCAGTCCATAACTCGTTAATCCCGCATCATGGAGAAACGTGTGGGGCCTCATTAGACTCAGGGAAATCCCGCTTTACCCTCCACACCGATGGTGACATTTATTACTTTGTGTTCAGGTTATTTAAACACCAATTCAATGGATAGCGACGATGTATTCAGGGAAAAAAAAGGTCTAACTGCATACGTAATAAATAGATTGAACGTGGCATGTTACTCAGTCCATAACTCGTCAATTCCATGTTGTATCAAAGCAGGGTTGCATCAAAACCAGATGTCTTAGTACCCAGTCATCACTGCCAGCAGTTATCATTACGTTTTTTTATTAACAATACTAAGGCTTACAGTGTTATTGTTACATTTGAAGATTGTGGACTTTTCACAATTGTTAATTGTCTCTGCTACCTGGTTAATGGAACTAGTGACTGAAATATAATATAAGCTATCTTACAAGGAACTTCAATACAGGAGGCCATGCGGCCTATCAAAGCCTCCACTATGATTGGCGACCTACAGTTGTTTGTCTATGTTCTATCAATTTTTTTAAATGCTGAGCTTCAGCACGTACCATTTTTAAAGTGTTTGGTATCAGTCTGCCGGGGTCATGTTTGAACCACCGTCCTCCCAGACTCGGAGCGGACACTCAAATCATTTCACCACCAAGTGTGGTGTAATGGAGGAGTGGATATGGATGGACGATATGAGCAAATTTAGATTATTTACACTGTACATGGGATGTATTTGAAGGACAAGGCAAATGAATCGATGCCGACTGTAACTCTTACATCATTTCTACACTTTAATAATCCACCTTCCTCGCAATATGGTCTGATGACAGGTATCCACATAATGCAACCATCCTCGACCCCATTTATAAAGGCTGTTTGTCTTCTGATGTCTTTGCACAACGATATACACAAAGGGGGAATAAATTACCATTATTATTAATAAAGTATGAGTATTATCAAGTTGTACGTACATCTAGGTACATCGACCAATGCATCAGATAGCGATGATCCCCAAGAGGAATATTGTGTCAAAGATGAATGAAGAGAAGAAAGTAAATAGGAGCGTTAGAGCAAAGATAAGAGGAATTAGCTGAACAAGATAAAACTGCAAACTCACAACTTCTGATGCTCGTTAATGCGATTTCGCAAAATATTGATCTGTCGGGAGGAAAAATGATGGATCAACATGGACAATTTTCCCAACATAATGTTTTCATTTTCTACATCTCGTCGCTGTCTGCTGAACATACGCTTACGTCATATTTTTGCTTCTTGAGTTTCTCGTTAAGGTCAAATTTTTCAGATTCCAACCCGTACAGCCACTGCCAAAACTCTTGGGCTTTCTCCCTGCAAGGCACACACACGGAAAGTACCACCGATGTTTCGAGGGAACGTGGAAATTGTTTGCGAGGATTGGGCACGAGTGACCTCGCTGAGGATGTCTTGAGGTGTAACAGGTGTACCGAATGTGCATTTTACAAGGGGACTGTCATCATGACGTTATCACTCTAATGAGCGTAAATGTGCCTTCAGGGACTGGAAGTTGAGCATCAAAACCGTCAACACGTTCTTGGTCATCGGAAGAAGACATATGAGCGATGTCATGAAATGTGTAGAAACGTAATGAAGTTGTCCAAACATTATGTACAGATAGCGGATAACTTAATGGGAAGGGGGAGGGAAGAGGTGGTGAAACTTCCAACAGCAATGATGCCCGACTTCCAGAAATTTCTTTTTCAATGAAGGACCTAATGACTCATCGTTAGTGGATCGAAACTCTTCACAAACACAACGTGAAGTGTGTGCTTGTAGTACGTGACAGGCGATGTAACAACAATGCTGAAATTCCATTGTCTAATGCATGGTGTAGAGTGGATGACTTATTAGAGTTAGTCTAGGTCTTGCAGGCTAGTCATGGATGAGCAGTCTGTGTTACACTTGTGAGCTTCTCAGTCTTTTATGCTGGGTCTCAATTGTTCAGTGCAAGCTGGCTATGATTGTATGGATGTATGATACTGGTTGAATAGTTACCGCAACTTATCCTCGTTCAGATGCTCGATGTTGAGGGGTTTATGACGCTCCGACAAAATCTTTTTCTTCTTCTCCCTCTCCGTCTGCTTCTTAGCACCACGACCTCTCTCATTCTGTCACCAGTTCAGATGATGTCACATTCTCCAGTTTTTGATCTTTCACATTTTGCTAAACCTTCTTTTATTGCTCCACCTTCTATAATTCTTAAGTTTTTTTTTTTTAACTTTGTAGTGGAAGCTTTAGAAAAAAAAAAAGAAAGTATTTAAATGCAATCAACCGATCCACAATATTTAAAGGATATGTCTTATTATACTGGCTATTTCTAACCCTGAGGGTTCTGAATTAGCCTAACTCTGTACAGTATATTGTAATCTGGATATTACTGTGCCTGGTGTTGGCTTAATGGCTAGAGTGGTGGGTTTGGGATCCCAGGGTCCTGAGTTCAAATCCCACTTTTCTGTTTAATTAATACCAGGTGGGGTTGACTCAGCTTGTCATCCTTCTGAGGTCAGCAAAATGAGTACCAAGTACCAGCTTGCTGGTATCCTGCGTTGGAGTGGTGACCTGTCCAGGATTGTGCCCAGTAGCCCAGGAGACTGCTGAGGCAGCACCAATGCTCTGCACAGAGCATGGTCCTGATGGATATTGCTGGAGAAAATCCTGGCCCCACCGCGATTGTAATTGTAGGAAGGTGCTTCTGTCCAAGTGCAGATAATATTTAAGGCAGCGATACCTTCGTTAGGGGATGGTACTTGAACTTTTCATGGAGAAGACAACTCAAGATGTTTCCCAGCCTTAAAAGGTGTATTTCATTAAGTGATGAAATAATTTAAGGGGCCATTCACATATTATCTGCACTTGTTTCATGAAGAATTTCCTGATTGAGGCCTTTGTTTGATCATAGCAACCCACAATGAAACATCTCTCATTCATCGTATTACTGGATGAACAATCATCAATGGACCATCATCTTCTTTGCAGAGTGTCGGTGTCGAAGCACCCTCTTTGCAAGGGTTATGTTAGGTGGTTTGCCATTGACTTACCACCGTCAATCAACCCAGGAAGTGCAATTTGTTCAGGCTGTGGGCGATAACTCGCCTACTCTTAGTGAAAGACACAGTGGCGTCCTTAACGTCTACCAACGATCAGTGCGAGCAGATGGGTCTTCTGGCTTAACGTCCATTCGATAGACAGGGCACACATTGGTGCCTTGCTCTGCATGCGAAACTCGAGGGTGAGAGTTTATTGCTAACTGGATCAGGATTCAAACGCAAGCTAAATAGCTCAAAGCTGAGTGCACCTATCTTCTGGGCGACCCTCCATTCTCTGACTTCACTCTACCATTACTTAAACATTTTCAAATTGTGCAGAAACAATGGAAAAACATGTTTAATTTGCGTTGAAAAGTTACTTCTTCCTTAATTTCCTCTTTCATCTTACCTGAGCCTGTGGAGTGATCCAAACGTGGTGACCGCAGGAATGTGAGCACCAAGGAAGGAATGAGAGACACAAGACAAAACGGGTAAATCGTGTTCGAGTGATGGATTGCTTGTTTTTAACTTTATCAGTAATTTCAGTTGAAGAAAAGACAAAACACAATAGCCCAAAGGAGTCTGGGTGGAGAGGAGATGAAGATCGATATGAAAAAAAATTGTAGGAAGTGAAACGGATCATGTGGTGGGTTGTTGTTGAGATTAAGCTCATGGGGATTGATCTGCTGATGCATATACAGTACATGCTGATAACCAGAACAGCACGTACTTCCACCAGGCTGAACAGTTAACGTTTTGTATCCCACTGATTTTTTTTTTCGATTTGTTTTTGGTCGATTTGTTTACACCAACTCAGCATCTCAACCTGAACCAAAATCGAATCGGCTTGTTCTTGTAACCTACCCAACTCATCCACCAAGTTTTGTCATAATCCGTCCACAACTTTTTGAAATATTGTGCTATATATCATTTTTGCCCCATCTCTCAACGGTGAAGAATCACTTTTAAAAAAAAAATAAAAAATTCTCCAATCCAGATCCAGATCTTCACTAAAATGGAATCAATTTGGCCTTGTCACCCATCCAACTGTCCACATCATCTCGCCCAAATCTGTCCATAACTTTTTCAGATATCCAGCTCACAGCCAGACAAACAAACAGGGGTGAAAACATGGAGCCTCGTCCACCTTCGGTGACGGAGGTAATTATGGTTGAGATTATGGAATGGACATTTTTAGGACAAAATAGAGGTGGAAGCTAAAGCTATGGCCATACCTTGGAAAGGAAGTTGCCATATTGCATGGTCATATTGGACAAGGCTTTCTTTTTCATGGCATCCTCTTCAAACCTTCGCCTCGCATTTTCGTCCTCCTTACGCTGTCGCTCTTCCTGTCCCGCAAGTAATATGAAATGTCACAGATGTCTCCCTATAATCAAGTTAGAGGTTTAAGTTGCACTTATTACACCTAGGTTGTTGATATTACACAGCAAAAGGGGGTGGGGGAGAGAGATGAGAGAGATGATAGATGATAGATCATGATTGAATGAATGGAAAGTTTAAGTTGCATTACGAGTGGTAGCCAAGAAGGAGTACAAGTGTGGGAGAGAGTGGGATTGTACGTACAGCCAGGTAAGTTTGTCTTTCTTTTTCTTTCTCTGCTCGTTCCCTCTGCTGTTCATCTCGCTCCGTGCGGCGTTTTTCCTTCAAGCACAAATGCCGCATGCTAAGGGATCTGTCCTAGTTTGCAATGTTAGGGACCACCACTACAAAGGTACTGTCTGCAAAAGTTTTGAATCTAATACCTCAGCCTTGGATGCCCAATTTGGGCTGATGCCTTCCCTAGAAAAACCAGTTTAGGCAAGATTAAGGTAGAAAAATGAATGCAAGCGAGGAAGACTCACAATGCGGTCTTTCAAAGCTATGATCTCTTCTTCCTCTTTTTTTCTCCTTTCAAAGTGGGTTTCAATCAGGGTCTGCAACTCACCCAGGTCCTTCTCCATTCGCTTTCTATGGATGTCCTGTTCGACAACAAGAAAGCATGGCAGGTGTAAGACAAGGCCGACTTGATATGATCCACATTGTTTCGATCAAGTGTTAGGTCGAAAGATCTTACGTCAAAATCCACCCTGCAGTCTCCATCAGGTATCTTGGGAATCGTTAGTTGAGGAACTACGAACCTGGCAGGTAGAAACACCCCCTTTAAGTATACATGAACTGATCTTGTGAGATGAGAATAGATATAGCCATGATTTGTGATCTCAAGATTTGGCCAAACATCCCAAAATAAACTGTTGATTACATCAGTCATTATTAGTTTTTATGGCCTGGAAGTTGGTTTGTAATCCTAATTGGTGGGGAATGTTTAAGACGGTGTCAGCTTAGTATTGTTGGGTGCTTCACAGGTAGGGAGGGCATTGCTTCGTAGAGCGCACCATCCTTCAGAGAGGTATTGATGCCGGTTGTCCCATCGACTCTCACACACTGATGGACGTAAAGGATCCTACAAGGCCTTTTAAAAAGAGTAGGCAACTGCCTTCCGGTACCCTGGGCAAGTTCCAATTCCCTGTTATGAATGCCATGAGGAATGTAAAGGCAAACCAAGTAAAGGCAAATATTTAAGATGGCATCAGCCTCGTGTTGGCAGCCTAGAGAGGTAACTCACAAATAACTTTTAACAATCGGTCTGTTGTTTCCGAAGTATGAACGTTAATATATATATTTTTTTACCTTTTGCTGGAGAATATTTTCCCTTTATGGTGTTGCGTTCACACTGCTGCTTGTGCATTTCAATAGGCTGTGTCTGTGTGTTTGTGTATCGCAAAGAATAGTTGCCCGACGGTGCAGACAAACAAGTGTGTGATTCCTCAATCGATCTCACTTGGGCTTGGGTTTGTCTGCAGAAAAGAAGAAGAACAAAGAGAGAGGTGTATTAGACCTTCTTCACTATAATCATTTATTCTTCACTATAATCAGTGAACATTTATTGAGCGGAAAATGGTTACAAAGACATCTCTGCCTTCCATTATGGCAGAACACCAAACCAAATGAATGCAAGGTGAGCAAACGGGAACTTAATATCGGATTTGAGAAGATGAGAGCAATGAACAGCTTTGGACAGCTGTTTAATTTTTATGTGTTGCTCAGGGACCATCTACCATTTGCAAAGAGATACAACATATACTTGGTAGAGCGCATACCTCCGTCAGGCTGAAGTTTACATTTTGTATCCCACTGATAGGCTGGATCTGGATCCGCACCTGAACCGAAATCGAATCGGCTTGTTCTTGTCACCTAACCAACTCATCCACCAAGTATTGTCATAATCCGTCCAAAACTTTTTGAAATATCATGTTTTACATAGTTTTTGGTCCCATCTCTCCATATGAAAGATCAATTAAAAAATTAAAAAAAAACTCTTGTATCTGTATCTGGATCCGGATCTTCACCAAAATAGAATCAATTTGTCCTTCGCACACAACCAACCAGTCCACCAAACTTCGTCTGAATCCGTCATAACTTTTTGAGATATATCCTACTCACAGACAAACAAATAGAGAACCAGACAGACAAACCAGGGTAAAAACATAACCTCTGTCGACCTTCGGTGGTGGAGGTAAGAAGGAAGCATATCTGGGAGGAGGCTGTTTGTGATATGTGCACACAATGGCACACTCTTTTCAAAAAAATGCCATGGGATCTTTAAGTTTCACAACTTAAAACGTAAACAGGACTGCCGGAGGGCAGGATGTTCCGAGATGCAACGCCATTGCCAACCTTGTGCCAGGATTGCGTTTTTCGCCAGATTCCACTCAAAATGGGAACACAACCATGGCCAAGACAGTTTGTTGGCAAACACGATATAAATTGAGCTGTACTGCTCTCCTTCAACTTACAATACCTGGCCTAATATAACTCCATGGAGGCTTCCCCATTCAAGTCCTAGGTAAGCTCCACTTTGCTTTATTTCGCAGACACGAAGGACTTTACCTGAATAAGGTAACGTCATAGGCTACGTACAAATCCGGTGGCATTTTATCTCCATACCTTCTCTTTTTCCACGAAATATAACTACTGTTTTCTCCCAAGTCTTTCCTCTTTTATGCTTTCTCTTAATTCCCATGTAACTGGCCCTTCCAGTGCATATGTGATCTGTAGATGGCCCCTAAAACAACTAAACAGTTGAAGTGAACATAGCAAACCAAAATTACGTCCATCGTTGGACAATAGATCAAAGGTAAGAGGGCTGGGTGGATGAGGATAATTTGCGTACACTGACCTTCATCTTCTCTTCCAGTGAAGGTCATGGGTCAGAGCCAGAAAGAAGGGACGGAAAGGACAAAGAGAAAAAGGAAATTACAACAAGTATGTTTTGAGTTTGAAAAATAACCTGAAAGTCAAAAGTCTCTGGCATCAAGTTCCTAGGATCTTAGTCACCCCTGATGCATGTGCAGCATTCCACAACATTCTCAATCGGACATTTGTGCCAGCTAACTCCGTCCCACTTCCTGCGATCATTTCACGGAAGGGTTTTCTTGGATTACTCTTGCGATTCCTTGAAATTCATTATTTTTTTTTTCAGTCTAATTGGATTTAATTCCTTCGAAATTGCACTCCATTTTTGATAGCATTCAAATAATTGTCAACCTTAAAAATAGGCAAACCTGCAAGATAAACCATTTCAAACATGCGAACGTCAGAAATATTTGAACAACACTTGTCAGTTGTTCATCTTTGCACCGCAATCAGTTACCTTTTCAAATCGCTGAACCTTGATCTTTGCGCAGATAAATTTTATGGCCCAGTCTTTGAACTCATTAGTTGAAGTCTGCTTAGCCCAATATACCTTACAACGTACAATGTATTTACTTCGGTTCAAGTGCACAGACTCTAGTCATCCCGAAAGACAAACAGGCCTGGGTTCAACTTCTGGATTCTAATTGTCACGGGAATACGAGAGTGATTTCAGACCAGACTAGTTCCACATAATGATTCCCATTGCACCGTATTACAGGGAGAACATGCTGCTGATGTATTATATCATGGAGGGATGGGGTGATGGAGGGAAGGAAAAGGAAATTGAGAATTGGTTGAGTAGGCGACATGGGCAGGTAGGGAGTAAAAGGGAAAGGAGGTTGACAGACAGGATGTAGTTAATAAAAAAGGGAGAATAAGGATGTATTCGCAAAGGTGCTTGATGTCTTTTGGACGAGATAAGCCGCAGGTCATGAGCTACCTGGAATATAATTCTCAATATCTACAAGTCACATGCTCTTACACACTCTCTCTCTCCACAAGGATAAGCAAACTATCCAATCCACCTCTCGGGGGTTGGGGGTGGGGGGGGGCAGAGGAAACAATAGTGTTGTGAATTTGATTATACAATTTCTCAGGAAAGATCATGAGATTTCCATCAAATGTTTTAAGTAATCATATTATTATATTGTACTGTTTTTACCCCTAGGTTATCATGAGTAATCATATTATTATTATTATTATATTTACTAGAATTTACCCCACGCAAGCAAAGCGAAAATCTGTGTTAAGCAATTGGTTCACTTCTTTCTGTCTGTCTGTCGTTTTGTCTGTCTGCCTGTCTGTGTTTATGATCGATGAACTACTTGATTGTAATTGAATGTTATATTTTGAATACGAATCGGAACATGAATCGGAAAACGAACATGTAGTTTAGTGGTACTTTGATTCTGAATTCTTCCGGCCGCACATGTGCAGAGAGGAGTGAGATAATTATTTTATTCTGTCTGCCAGCATGACAACCAATAAAAATTGAAAATTATTCCAAACAGGAAACTTACTGTTTTTAATGACGTCATAAAGGACACAAACAACAGGCATAAACAACTCATGAATAAACATGTTAAAATAAGGTGATGTAAAAGCCGCTGTGTTAACTGCGGTAAACTTCCGAAAAAAGATTTTCTACAACCTTTAAAATCTTTATTTTATTTCAGTTTATTTATATACTTGAACATTGTGGAACACAAATCACTTTCTTGCCACTTTCAAAACCTTCCGTTTTGCAGTACTTGGACCAATTATTATGGCATTTTATGTCATTTCAACCAATCAAATTTGCTGCTCACAGACTCCGCCCATGAACTTATTTGTCAAGCCAGTGCAGGGTAAGATGTTCTATGAACCCTCGAGTTTGAAGATTATTTTTCGATGTTGATTTAAAACCACCTCCTAATCCTATCTTTACTTAATTTAACACCACTTTCTAATCTTGTTCATTCTTCATTTAAAACTGCCTCCTATACCTGTCTCTACTTGCAATCTGCATATTTTAAAGTTTCCCTTTTCGAAGTGACCTTCATCTGGCTATCCTGCCTGCACTCACAGAGATGAAAAATCTTTATCATGAAATCTGTACCCATGAACTAATAATATAAAACCTGATAATATATAATGATTGTGGCTAGGAAGAGTGAAATTGGTGTAGTTGAGGTTAAATCAGACACTCATAAGAGGAGTACCACTGTCCCAAAGGCCAAATCTTGTGATAAAATACCGTGCGATCATATAATACCAATATAAGAGACAGCTGGCTTAATATTATTCCTACCATGTCCTGCAAAAAAAAAAAACAAATATGAATACCTACTTGCGAAGCACCAGGATGGCAGTTTTACCATAGTTGTGAGTCTTGAATCAAACATCAAACAAGAAACTCGGGGGAGTGGGGGAAAGCTACCACCACGCTATCATACAAAATGTAATGTAATATGCGAAAGGAGTTTGTTCTGTTTTATTGGATTGATAAAACGTGAGGATGCTCTCACACTAATGCATCCAAGTCCAATCCATTTGGCACAGCTGTCACAGGATCTATACACAAAGTGAGAAATGTAATTTACTCAAGCACTTACCTGCTGGACCTCCGGTTGTATCTCTGGCTATTAGGGGGTGGGGTGGGTGGGGGGAAACAAGCAAATTCAATGAAACAACTGTTGGCAACAACAATAGAGGAAATGTCTCGTGTAAGAAAGGGCTGGGGAAGATGATTAAGCACACAATCAGATCATTTGGATTTATAAGAATGAAATGAGATGATCCTTCAAGTTTGATGGCACCTGAGCTTTGATCTTCCATCTTTGTATTTGTTTGACAGAGTGGATTCCAACTGCTGGTATTAATTTTCTGTTGTTATATTTAAAACATATACAGTACTGTACATTGAAATGGAAGGTAATGCAATGCAGTATATTCACTGCCTAATGGTGGGGTTCAAGACCTCTTGATGAGCAGCCAGCTTTCGGAATTTCAAGACTACGAAATGTCATAGAAAGGGTTGTAAACATCAGGAATGGCCACCTGGCAGGATCTCAACCCACCTATAGACCTTCAGGTGACCCTGGTGTTTTGTATGCTGGGCTAGGAATCGCTCTATGTGCCATCCATCAATGTACATTATGCCGGTAAGAGCAGTCTGCTAACGCCGGTGGATGTTAAGGATCCCACAGTTGTTTCGTGAAGTCGGCGAGTCATTGCCGGCACTCTGAACAAACTCCAAATTCCTCTCAAAATCACCATCTGTCGAATGTCAGTCCTGACCAGCCTGTTCGTGAAAGACTTTGACTACAACGTTCCACAGCCAATTTCAGGTACGAATAATTGTGGCCATTGGAGTAGTAGTAATAGTAGTAGTACTAGTTAGCATTCCTTTGGAAGGACATGATGCAAAGCACCATGTCTCTCCTCATTGAGCTGGGGAACGTTCCTATGGGGTCGTCTCATTGAGCGTGTAGTCTCCTGGCTCAAGTCTTTCACAAACGGGCTGGCCAGGACTGATATAATACTGGGGTAGAAATTTGTTGCTTGTTCGGGGTTCTCAGAGGCAGCTCTCGCCTGTTCTTCGTTAACGTTCACCAACTCATGTCAGATGGAACACCCAGATTTGCATCTCATCCAAAAGCCAGGCCTACACGTCATCCAAACTAAGATTCTTGTTTACTCAACGATTTGTTCCCAGATTTTGGTTTAAAAAAACACTTTTAGTATGCCAGCAAGATGTTTTTCCTTTAATTCGGTGCAATCTGTTTTTCGCATTCACTTGCCTGCCATTGTATTTAATAATCTAATGATGATACCAATATGTCGGAATAAGAAGAGGGCACTGATGTGGTGAATCACCTTGTTCTTCTCCCTCTTCATCGGGAATGCAATCTTCAGGTACTTCTTCATTTTCCTCATTCTCTCCTGCATTTTCATTCTTTTCTTCATCCTCTTCATGTTCTCCCTCTGCCTTCTCCTCAACGGCTTCTTCTTCGTCATCATCTTCTACCTCTGCATGAGATGTACTCATTTGAGTGTAAATTGCACACTGTGAATGATATTTCTGAAAATATATCACCTATAATAATAAATAGTAATTTATCATCAGTGTATATATATATATATATATATATATATATATATATATATATATATATATATATATATATATATATATATATATATATATATATATATATATATATATATATATATATATATATATATATATATATATATATATATATATATATATATATATATATATATATATATATATATATATATATATATATATATATATATATATATATATATATATGAGCCTGGTGTTGGCGCAGTGGTTAGGGCAGCGGCTTGGGATCCAAAAGGTCCCGAGTTCAAGCCCCGTTGGGCCACTGAATTAATACACCATGGGGTTGACTCAGCCTGTCATCCTTCCGAGGTCGGCGAAATGAGTACCAGTATACTGGGCCGGTGTATACCCCGGTTAAAATAGGTGTACCATATCCCTGTGTCGTAAGAGACGACCAGGGTTGCGTCAGGAAGGGCATCCGGCGTAAAACATGTGCCAAATCACTATGCGGATCATACGGATGATCCGCTGTGGCGACCCCTAACGGGAGCAGCCGAAGGAAGAAGAAGAAGATATATATATATATATATATATATATATATATATATATATATATATATATATATATATTGTTACGGTTGTGGAAATTCGCAATATACCATAAAGAGTCCTCAGGTGAGATATCTCGATAGGTCCATGTGTAGTTAGCCCACACCCGTTGTATAGAGGGAATTTATGTGATCCATCCGGGCTGCGACGCTTTGAGTTAGCCATTTTTCTGTTCTATCTTTTATTTCAAACAAACAGCATCTCAACAACCACGCCATCCCCACCACAGCGCCAACCACACTACAACGACGCCACCTCCACCACCTACGCTACCACATCATCGCTTCTACAACCATTCGCAAACACCACCACCTTCACCTTTACCTTCACAACTTCATCCCACATCATCGCTTCTACGGCCATTCCCAAACACCACCAGTCAACACCAAACGTCGCGTTTCCGGAGCCGTTCGGCAGTGGAGGCCGAACGCGTCGATCCGTGGATCAGGAATGCTTCACGCCCACTTCTTCTCCGTCCAATGGGCAAGCGCGAGGCAGCTTGGCCCCACCTCCAGGCGCGTGTAGGTGAATTCCATCTATGCAAATTTTAGGATCAGGGGAGGTTCACGCCCATTTTTGCCCGACCAATGGCTGAACGGGGGGGCGGTGTGGCCCCGCCTCAAATGGCGTTCTGATCCGGGAACTTGCATATCGATGCCACCTGAGAGCTATAAAGATGCGAGCGGAAGGCGACTCGAGGGTTGAGCGTGCGTTAAGCGTGGAGCGAGGAGCGTGGAGCGTGGAGCGTGGAGCGTTGAGCGTTGGGGAGCGGAGTTGAGAGTTGAGAGTTGAGCTGGAAGAAGTGGAGTGCGCGCAGTGGAGCTGCAGGCAGCGGGTCAGGGCAAGGGAGCTCGGGTCCGAGGCAAGGAGGACGGCGGTCGGCGAGGAGGTTCCGGTGTGGGGGATTGCTCGTCTCGTCACGGGACCCAAGCCAGCCAGCCACTCCCCTCCCCCAAGGCATCAGCAATTTCCCCTTCCCCCATGCTGAGATAGTGCAAAGGGGGGCCCGTTCCTCCCCCACCCCAAACGTGGTGCCAACGAGCATGCCAGGGGCATCATTCCAATCACAAATTATTACTACTCCATTAATATAACAAAATACAATATAACAAACACTGGTGAGGTAAACCAATACAGACACTCTTTGCAAACACTCATGAGGTAAACAAATATTAACACTTCATACAAACACTCATGATGGAAACAAATATTAACATTTCATACAAACACACGTGATGTAAACGCATATCGACACTTTATACAAACACTCATGATGTAAACAAATATTAACACTTTAAACAAACACTTGTGATGTAAACAAATATTAACACTTCATACAAACACTCGTGATGTTAACGCATATAGACACTTTATACAAACACGCGTGATGTAAACAAATATAAACACTTTATACAAATACTCATGATGTAAACAAATATTAACACTTCATACAAACACTCGTGATGTAAACAAATATTAACACTTCATACAAACACTCGTGATGTTAACGCATATCGACACTTTATACAAACACGCGTGATGTAAACAAATATAAACACTTTATACAAACACTCGTGATGTAAACAAATATTAACACTTCATACAAACACTCGTGATGTAAACAAATATTAACACTTCATACAAACACTCGTGATGTAAACAAATATTAACACTTCATACAAACACTCGTGATGTTAACGCATATCGACACTTTATACAAACACGCGTGATGTAAACAAATATAAACACTTTATACAAACACTCGTGATGTAAACAAATATTAACACTTCATACAAACACTCGTGATGTAAACAAATATTAACACTTCATACAAACACTCGTGATGTAAACAAATATTAACACTTCATACAAACACTCGTGATGTAAACGCATATCGACACTTTATACAAACACACATGATGTAAATGCATATCGACACTTTATACAAACACTCGTGATGTAAACGCATATCGACACTTCATACAAACACTCGTGATGTAAACGCATATCGACACTTTATACAAACACACATGATGTAAATGCATATCGACACTTCATACAAACACTCGTGATGTAAACGCATATCGACACTTTATACAAACACACATGATGTAAATGCATATCGACACTTCATACAAACACTCGTGATGTAAACGCATATCGACACTTTATACAAACACACATGATGTAAATGCATATCGACACTTCATACAAACACACATGATGTAAACAAATATTAACACTTCATGCAAACATTCGTGATGTAAAGAAATATTAACACTTCATACAAACACTCGTGATGTAAACAAATATTAACACTTCATACAAACACTCGTGATGTTAACGAATATTGATACTTTATACAAACAATGGTGAGGTAAACGAATATAGATGCTTTCTTTGTTGAAATTCGCCCAAAACAAGGGTGAAAGCTACTCAAAGTTTTTGAGTTGTTGCCAGTACTGTGCTGTAATCGTTAATAACACTGACTCAAATCGGCCGATACAGTTTATAGTATAGGCTCTGGGTGGGGGTGGGGTGGGGGAGGTGTTTGTGTACATGACTTTTAGAGCGTCACACTATTTTTTTTTGTTCTATATGCCAAGACCTTCAAAAAAGTTTGGGTAACACCTCCAGATCAAGTACGTTTTCTCTGTAGGGTCCATCTTGGATTTGCAGTTGGCTACCAGCAAACCAAAATTGAACCAAAATGCCCATATTGGGTTTAGATGGAATAAATCATTAGTAAACTCCCATAAATTATTAATTTTGATTTACTTCAATTACTTATGAATTGCTTATCACATTTTAGCATGATTTATTCTCTTAAAACTTGGTTCACAGAAGAAAATGACCATATTTTACATAATTTTAGTCAAAAATAGCTTTCAACTTGAAAGTAGCTCAAAGTTTGATGGTCTCTGAATGAATTAATATTGTAAGTAGAGCTATAAAATTTGGCCAAAAGTTTCATTATTAAGTTCTCTGAGCAATTCAATTTTCATATTATCACAATGGGGCTATGTGTGATGACCACAGAGATCATTGTAAACCAAAGTCACCCATACCCTCAAATGGCCACTTTTACGGCATTTCATCAAATGATGATATCTCCTCAACTAAATGGCATGGGAAGTTGAGTTTTTGTACTAAATATAGGTTATTGACCCCAAGGAATTCATTGATAAAAATTTTCGTAGTTTTTGTAGTTGATCTACTGAGCATAATTCCAAAATTGCTGCCACAATATTGAAAAAAGCTCATTGTAAACCAAAGTCACCCCCACCCCCAAATGGCCACTTTTACGGTATTTCATCAAATGATGATATCTACTCAACTAAATGGCATGGGAAGTTTATTTTTGATACTACATGTATATAGGTTTTTGGCCACAATAAATTCATTGGTTACATTTTTGGAGTTGATCTACTTAATAATTCCAAAATTGCTTTCAAAATATTGAAAATTTGGAATGCAGAACAATATTCAAGATGAAACTCTAACTTAATATCCTTCCCACTCCCTCGAGCCTATCTATTAAAACAAGTCAAAAGCAATATTAATTTATGAATTTTAATGTTTACACATTGAAATAAGTTCTGGTTTATGCACAACCATTAATACTGTGATGCACATACATCAATACTATTAGTTACATACACATTGCTGCCAAATAGCTCAATATGTTCCTGACTTGTTGTTGATATATTTTCTTGAATTATCACTCATCCAGCATTCAAGATAACTTGTTCTAAATGCTACATTACATATCCTACATACCGCTAGTACTAATATTATTACACACACTACATAATTTACTACATACATACATGTACCTGGATAGTTTTCTAGAAAACTACAGTAAACACACTGCATTCTAATACTAGTTACATGTACATTACTACAAACTAGCTCATAAAGTCCAGGTAAAATTGTTCTAATGTGTTGATACATTTTCTTGAATTATCACTCATCCAACATTCAAGATTTATTCCATGTTCTAAGTACTACACTACCTCCATGTTCTAAGTACTACACTACCTATGCTACATACTGCTAGAACTAATATTGCTACATACACTACATAATACACATAAATCAACTGTAAGAATGTAATGCAAAGCTCAAACAGTCATCTCCACATAAAGTTGCAGAATTCCCGAGAATCACATTAAGCAATTGGATTTTTGCAGTAGGGTGATGTTTTTTTGCACCGACAGAATCTGCAACATCTGACCCCAGCCATCCTGCAAGAGCAAGTTGACCGAGCACACTTATCACAAGTACAGACCAATGGGCAGGAAGGATTTTCCACAATATTGCAGGTATTAGCTGACCCTGCTCATACTCATAGCCACAATCTTCTGGCTTCAATGACTCAACAGTTTCAGGATCAGTATGGCTGTCCAAGGTATGCATGGTAGTGTAAGCATTAAAGAATCCACGAAGGATATGAGGTAGAAGTCCCTGGCTGGTTGGAAGCAGGTTATGAAGAAAACTACTTTTGTTGAAATGGAACATCTCTGCTCAGAGATCATCTAAATTTGTAACATCACTTCCACTTTTCAGCAACTTCACCAAGTAATGCTCAGCATTGTGAATCAATGATGGAGAGAGGGTTGGTGATCTCAGAAAGTGTTTGAGAAACTTTTCTGGCTTTACCTACAAAGCTGCCTTCTTTGATCCAATTCTACTTGTGATGTCACACCCTGTCAGGCTATTGACAGCTGGTAGTACTACACAGAGCTGATGACCCACACGCTGGAACAAGGTATGAAGAGGCACATACCGAGTGGTGTCACCCACTCCAGCTCACACCCACAGCTGCTCAAGGTTGTGCTGCTGGAAGACTGGTATGTGGTAGAGCAGGGCAACAAAGACATCAGTGTTATTTGAGATGACAAATACTTTGTGTCCTACCTTTAGTGAGTCCAATACATGAATAGGTATACAGAAGTCAGCTTCTTTGAAAGATGATTGAAGATGGGCCATCACATTTTCTTCACCTTTGTGAGCCATGACACACTGCCAATTATCATCTTCTTTGGTTACCTGGCTAACCACAGTGGGGTATTGACGAGTTTCAGGAGCATTTCCTCGAAGATGACAACAGATGCACTTCTTCAAAAGAAGCTTGTTGATGTTTGAGGGCCAGAAAGTTTCCATCTTTTTTGGTAGAAGTGTTCCTGGTTTAATAGAACTGTGCTCAATTGAAAGAGTATCACATCGCCTCATTCTCTCACTGTCCTTCACTGAGGGCTCTTCAGAGTACATGTCAAACACATAGTCACAACGTCCATACTGATGGTATACCTCACAAAGGGAAACAAAAATGGAGACAAGGTCCTGGATCTTGGGATTATGCTAATTATATCAGCTAAAAAAATACAAAAATGTTACCAATGAATTCCTTGGGGTCAATAACCTATATTTAGTATTAAAAAAAATCACCTTTCCATGACATTTCATAAAGCAGATATCATCATTTGATGAAATACCGCAAAAGTGGCCATTTGGGGGTAGGGGTGACTTTGGTTTACAATGAGCTTTGTGGTCATCACACATAGCCCCATTGTGAGAATATGAAAATTGAATTGCTCAGAGAACTTAATAATGAAACTTTTGGCCAAATTTTATTGCTCCACTTACAATATTAAGTCATTCAGAGACCATCAAACTTTGAGCTACTTTCAAGTTGAAAGCTATTTTTGACTATTTTTGACTAAAATTACATAAAATATGGTCATTTTCAACTGTGAACCAAGTTTTAAGAGAATAAATCATGCTAAAATGTGTGAAGCAATGCATAAGTAATTGAAGTGAATCAAAATTAATAATTTGTGGGTGCTTAATAATGATTTATTCCATCTAAACCCAATATGGACATTTTGGTTGAATTATGGTTTGCTGGAAGCCAACTGTGAATCCAAGATGGACCATACAGAGAAAACGCACTTGATCTGGAGGTGTTACCCAATTTTTTTTGAAGGTCTTGGCATATAGAACAAAAAAAATTAGGGTAACGCTCTAAAAGAGTCATGTACACAAACACCCCCCCGCCCCCCCCCCCCCCCCAGAGCCAAGAGTATGACCGAAAGATTGCAGATATCAGTCTGTGCTGATTGCCGATAATAATATCGGCCCAGCACTATGTGCGTGTGTGTGCGTGTGCGTGTGCGTGTGCGTGTGCGTGTGCGTGTGTGAATCATATACATGCATATATGAAATATCTTCATCTTCTTCTTTCGGCTGCTCCCGTTAGGGGTCGCCACAGCGGATTATCCGTATGATCCGCATAGTGATTTGGCACATGTTTTACGCCGGATGCCCTTCCTGACGCAACCCTGGTCGCCTCTTACGGCACAGGGACATGGTACACCTATTTTAACCGGGGTATATACCGGCCCAGTATACTGGTACTCATTTCGCCGACCTCGGAAGGATGACAGGCTGAGTCAACCCCTGGTGTATTAATTCAGTGGCCCAACGGGGCTTGAACTCAGGACCTCTTGGATCCCAAGCCGCTGCCCTAACCACTGCGCCAACGCCAGGCTACATGCATATATTAAATATATATATATATATATATATATATATATATATATATATATATATTGATATATATATATATATGTATATATTTATGTATATATATATATATATATATATATATATATATATATATATATATATATATATATATAAACACACACATATATATATATATATACACACACACATATATATATATATATATATATATATATATATATATATATATATATATATATATAAACACACACATATATATATATATATATATATATATATATATATATATATATATATATATATATATATATATATATATATATATATATATAGTGTTACAATGTGTCTATGCATCTTTAAACAGCAATAAATTTGTGTGCACATCTGATAGCTCAGGCAAACTGTGAACAACATCTGAAAGCATAATTTTTTTTTATACCTTGTCGAGGCTCGTATGAGAGCAAACACACAACGGACAGCAAGGGGGCATGAGACAAGAGAGGCAGGAGTGGGAAGGACAAAACAGTGGGGAACAGAGACATTAGCAGATCGGTGGAAGGCAAAGGGATGGGGTGGGGAACATGGGGAATATGAAATAGAAATTACAGGGACTTTCAGGAAGGAAAGCAGGGAATTTGAAGGAGGTGGGTTTGGGGTGAATTAACGTGGGGAGTAAAGATCAGGGATTTGGATGGGGGATGATAAGAGGTGGTGGTGAACAGCTGTTTTGAAGGCCTGGAGGGAAGAATGGGATTGAACAGAGTGAGAGAGTTTATTCCAAAGGCAGGAAAAAAGGAGGAATGAAAGAGTGAAGATGAGCAGTGATTCGTGATTTTGGTAGTTTTACCAGAAGGGGGTTGTTGGCGGACCTTGAGCGTCCTGCGGAAATGTGGTGGGGACATATCACAGAGAGAGCAGGGGGGTGAGCCTGTAGAGGAGACGGTAGAAGCCAGAAAGACCACCGACAGGCCTGTGGTGAGAGAGAGTGAGAGGCCCAAAAACGCAGCCTAATCGCGGGAGATGCCAATTACCCAAATGCCTTGGTTTCCACAGCGTGAAGCCGAGAAAGGTGAGAGGCAGGAACACCAGCCCAGAGGAGAGAGCAGTACTCCATCAGTCTGAGGATTAAAGCTTTGTATGTGGTCAGGAGCTCAGGTGTTGCCGAGGAAGGACTTCGCACGATGGAGGATTCCCAGTCGCCGAATGGCTCTGGAGGCCAGGTTGAAAATGTGGCTTTCTCAGGAAAGATCATGGCAGATAGTGAAACGCAGAAGCTTGAAAGAAAGGACTCCTTCCAGAGGATTGTTGAGAAAGTGGATGAGGTGGGAGGGGGGGGTTGCCAAACGGTCCTTCTGGAGAGACATCGTGAGAGTGTGAGATTTTTCCGGATTGAAAGACATGTACCACGTGTTGGACCAGTTTGTGATTTTACCCAGATCTGCAGTGAGCGAAGAAGCTGCTGCTTGCCGGTCTGAGGGATGACAGATGGTACGGCAGAAGGTTGACTCATCATTAAAGAGATAAAGAGGATTTTGCAGAGTCAGAGAGATCATTGATGAAAACCAGAAAAAGAACAGGGCCCAGAACGCTGCCTTGAGGAACTCCAGCCTGGACAGGAAGAGGGGATGAAAGAACTCCATTTAGGGCCAGAAGTTGGCTGTGACAGGAGAGGAAGTCTGCGAGCCATGAATGGAGATGGCCTTGGATACCATGGGAAGAGAGTTTCGTGAGCACGGCAGGGTGCCTAACCGTGTCGAAAGCATGCGATATGTCGAGGGATACGGCTCTGATTTTATTTCTGGCATTGAGGACCTCCGTCCATTGTTGGGAGAGCAGAAGCAGCATGTCCAGGGTAGAGTGACCTGGTCTGAAACCAAATTTATGATTGGATATCAGGCCATTTGGAGAAGAGGAAGGATTGAATGTCTGAAGCGATTATGGATTCCATAACCTTGCTGATGATTGGGAGAAGGCTGATTGGTTTGAAGTTGCAGGGATCTGTTTTTGCACCTTTTGTATGCAGTGCAGTAATGTTTCCTGATTTCCAAGCAGATGGCAGATGACTTTGAGCAAATGAGAGGGTGAATAGAAGAGAGAGGGTGAGCAAGAGCAGAGGAGCAGGTTTTTATGACACGTGGTCTGATGCCGTCTGGACCGGTTGCAGAATCTGAGTCGAGGTTTGACAGATAGCTCTCCACCTTGTCAGGAGAAAAGGACACAGAGTCCAGGGACAGTTTGGTGTGACTGGTAAGGTGGGTGCAGAAAGCGATGGGTTTTGAACACAAGATTTCGATGCAAACACCGAATTTAGGCATTCAGCCTTTTGATGTGCAGTATCAGCAGTGTGGCCATTTGAGGTAAGGGAGGGGATGGAGTGGGAACATACACCAGAAACAGATTTGAAACAGAAATCCACCAGGATTTGGAGGAGGGAGAGAAGTTTGAGAGTTCTGACTTGGGCTTCGAAAGATGTTGTTTTCTGGCTCTCCTGAGGGTAGATACACACTTGTTCTGAGCTTTATGGAAGGAATTGAGATTGCCCTCAGTTGGGTTTGCTTTCCATGATGCCAAGGCAAGTTGTTTCAGGACAACTGCCTCACTACAAGCTTCAGTGAACCAAGGGCGGGAGGAAGGGTCGGACACTGAAGATGAGAGGGGATAAATTTGTGCATGAGGGAGAGCAAGTTTCTTTGAAAGAATTCCCTGGACGAGTTGATGTTTGAGAAAGTAGCGATGGAAGACCAGTCTAAAAGTTTGATGGCTGCTTGGAGACCCTGCCAGCCGGCTTGAGTGAAATGCCAGACTCGACGGCGGTGAGGTAGCTCTCTCATAATAGCCAGAGAATGTCCACTTTGACAAGCACATGGTCAGAAGAACCGATTGGATCGGAGGAAGAACAGCAGATATTTTCAGCGAAATTTGTCAAAATCAGATTCAGAAGAGATAGAGTACCATAGGTTGAGATCCGGGTTGGGAAATTGACCAATTGAGTCAGTCAAAATGAGTCACAGAAAGCTTTTGCTGAGGTGCCATGACAGGTGAGACAGGGACCCACACACAGCCAATTGGCATGATGACAATTGAAGTCACCACGTATGAGGAAGAGAGAGTTTGGATGAGAAGATAGAAGTTTGTCCATGTTTTCGGATAATGATATGTAAATGGAGTCATCACTGTTTGGTGGATGGTACAGTACACATATAAACATGAGGTTGGAGTGGAGGGGAAGCCTTAGCCAGAGGTATTCCTGGGGGTGTTGGGGAGTGAGGGCAGTGCATGAAGAGTGAGGAATGGAGTCTTTGATGAAGAAAGCAACTTCTCCACCAGGACGAGGCTGAGGTCTGTCATACCGGAGGAGGGAGTAACCAGGTAGAGATACTTGGGAGTCGGAGACGTCTTGAGGGAGGAAAGTTTCTGTTCGGTAGATTATGTCTGGTTTGTCAGTGGCAACCTGTATGGAAAGACCTGTAAGGTTTGAGCGAAGGCCCTGGTTATTTGCGGTCCACACTGTTAATGAAGAGGGAGGGGAGGAGGCTTTGGGTGCAGGGAATGGGAGAGGAGGGAGAGGGTAGGATAAGGGAGGAGGGCGGAGGTAAGGAGAGTTGTTGAAAGAGTGTGGGGGATTGCAGAATAGCTAAGGGAGGGGGCCAGACGAGGAGGAGAAAAGGCTCTGTGATGCTGGGGGAGAGGGGGACAAGAGAGGGGGCAGAAGGCAGTTGAGGATTTGAGGAGGTGGAATGATGAGATGGAGGTGAGAGGGAAGGGGAAGGAGGCAGCTTTGTGGGTGATAGGGGGGAAACTTTGAGAATGGTGAGTGACGGGGGTGAATGGTGGGAGAAGGGTGAGTGGGGAGAGTTGAGGGAGAAAGGTGAGGGGGGAGTTTTTGAGATAGGTGAGAGGGAGGGTTGGAAGGAAAAGAGTGTGGTGGTTGCTTTGAGAGGGAGGGGTGAGTTGGCAGCACTGAAGTTATAAAAAAGAATGGTTGATGGAAAGTGAACACTCATACCAAACTGGGGTTTTAATTTTTTTAGGTCAGAGACGCGATGAAAGACATTTCATGATGGATGCAATGAAGGCGAATTAAGAGAATGGAGAAAAGAAACGCTGTAACAGTTGGATTATTTTAGGCAAGGTATGAATGAAAGTTCGAGTTGTGAGCGGTCTGTTGAAGTAGAAGAATGGTGAATTATGATACAGTAATGAGTACCACATGTGTGAAAGAGGAAGATGAAGCATTACAAGAGATCCTTTTTGGTTCACGAGTTAGTAAGTGAGTACTATATTCGTTATGTGTGTGTCTGTCTGTCTGTCTGTCTGTCCGTCCTGAGCATAGCTCCGTGGGTTTTGATCCAATCCTGATAAATTTTGGGTGGGAGGTCTATATCATGATGTAGTTGTGTTTTCCTGAGAATGGTCATGCCCTACCCATTTTGGGTGGAGCCACGCCCAAAAAAACGTGTTTTTAGGGGGTAGCCGATTTCAAGTTACATCTTCTCTGAGGGGGTTTGTCGAATATGGCAGGGGTTTGGTATTTGGTTTGCCCAATGGCACCTGCATAGCCCCACGGAGCTCGATTTTTCATTTTCGTCCCAAGGTCAAGGTCACAAGGTCACGAACTTAGAAAATGTCAAAAAAAAAATCAATAAATTGGTCATCGAGCTCCTAGGGTTTTCAACTGTTTTGAATGAAAGTTGGTATGCAAGTAGTGCTCTTCGAGTACTACAACTTTCATCATTTACGTTTTTCCCAATTCCCGCCAGTTTGTCCGTGGCGTCCCCTTCAAGTTTGTTCTTAAGCTGATTTCATCAAAGTATGGATAATCTGAGGAATGCCATATAGCCTATATGACGTTATATTGTTCCTGGAATGTTCCAGAGGAAGTTTTGCACCAAAGGTCATAATCCTTGACCTTTGACCTTTAAAGGCCACAAAGGTCAAATTTTCAAAGATGTGGGAATCGAACCGGGTTTTCGACATTCTTCGACAAACTAACTCCAATAACCTATAGCACGTATCCTGTTTCCTTATTTTAATATCCACAACATTGTTTTGTGACCTTTAAAGGTTATGCAAAGGTCAAATTTTGAAAGTTGCTGAACGAAACCGGGTTTTCGACATTTTGCAACTAATAACCTGTCACTCGTACCACATAATGTTGATCATTTTTATAACTTGGTCAAAAATTATCACATTGTCTCATCCTTGACTTCTGAAACAATCTGCATCGTCAAATACCGCTCGTGAACCATCGTCGTCTTCAGACTTGTTTTTATTGTTATTATTATTATTGTTTGAGAGAGTTTTCATCAGATTAGGTAATGGAAATCTTGCAGAAAAAAATCGTGAGGTGAATGGTGAATTTGAATCGGTAAATGCTGGAGGTGGAAACAGATCACGTGGTTACAGGAGAAGCACCTGGCTATGGGAGGTGTATCGTCAAAAGTGAATTTATTATTTATTTATTTTAAATAAGGATTGCTTAACATTCAGAAAAGGGAAGGTTGAAGTAAAATTGTGGAGGTGTATGGTGAATTTGGAACGGTAAACGCAGAGTGAAGCTGCTGGGTTGATGAAACGTATAATTCATCGTTATTATACAATACAGTTGAAATTTTGAGGCTTTAACATAATACATCATCATCTTTCATAATTCCATAATTCAATATTGTTTAATTTGATCTTCCAACTCGTTGAAAACATTCTGGTTTCTGGTAAATCATTTCATGAACTGCATTTGTGATCCTAGTTGCGAGTTAATCCAAAGAATGTGGTTTTGATGAGTAAACATTTCAACATAGCCCCATCAAAAGTATTTCAATGAGGTCAGGTCATGCAAACGACGTGGCCAAGCAATTGATCACTTGTCCAGGAAGACATTCAATAAATGTCGCACATTTGAAGAATAGTGGCAGAGAGCACCATCTTGCTGGAAGAATGTGCTATCTGAAAGATCTAATAGTCGTAATTCAGGGCCAAAGAAATTCTGCAAATTGTAGAGTAACATTCACCATTGACTGTGGCTTCTTTAAAAAAATAAAGGACAAATATTGCATGACGTCCTGAGAGTGCACCGGATATTGATCTTTGGTGAAACTTTCATGTTTCCAGACCTCCTGAGGTTTGCCTGTTCCCCAAGTTCAGAAATGGTGGTGGTTGACTTTTCCACTGATGTGGTATGTTGCCTCATCAGGAAATGACAACTTGACCAGAAGCCAAGGGAATTGGAGAATTTAGATTTTAACTGTTGACAGAAATATAACTTTACACGGTAGTCCACTTCCTCTAATATTTGAACCACCTGAATCTTGTAAGCATCTTCATGCAATTACACTTGGAGAATTTTGTGCATTGTTGAATGCGGAATGTTTCATTCATCAGATGCATGTCGCAAGGACTTACATTGACCCCTCTCAAATGCTTCCTGGATGATGGCAACAAGTCTCCTCGCTGAATGGAGGCATTCTAGATCGTGGTTTGTCAATCACTGAACCAGTTTCCTTAAACCTTTTCATCCAATTTTAAATTGAGTTCCAATGTAGTGCACCCTGCCTGTAAATAGCACTTCTGCTTTGCGAGCCGGAGCACACAGTTCACATTCTCTTCTGCTGGCATTCTTTTCAATCAGTTTTAGCATCTGAAATGAAATTTAAAAAACATTAACAAAACATTAACAATAACATTAACATTGGCAAAACTTTTTGAACTAGAACAGCACTCGGTAGAGCGCATACCTCCACCAGGATGAACAGTTTACATGTTGTATCCCACTGATTGGTCGGCTCTGTATTCGGACCTGAACCAAAATATAATCGGCCTGTTTTTGTCACCAACCCAACTCATCCACCAAGTTATGTCATTTGGACTTCCGCTTCTGGGTTTGCAGCAATGGCAGGTTTCTCTCAGGGGTCTCTGCTGACTTTCTCAAAGCTAAGTCTCCGGTCATTATTTGTCCCGTTTTAACTGTTTATTTTCTCACTTACATGTTTACTGTGTGTTCCAAGTTCGGGTTTGTTTCAAAAATCGTGCTATTTTGTGAGTTTTCATCGACCTTGTCTTTCCGGGTTCCTTGAGGCCGACCCATCCTTCCCCGCTAGGCGTACGATCGTTTTTATTTGTATTCTCTCCCTATAACCTTCAATTCCGATTTTCCGATTTTCCCAATGCCTCCCCCCATCCCTCCCAACGAAACACTCTGTTTCTTGACTTGAATTCAAAAAAACAAAAACCGACCTTTCTCCCGGCTTACCCATGAGTCCCAATCCTTTTTCTTCTTCTTCTTCTTCTTCCTCCTTCTGCCGACACACAATCTTCATTCCACTTGAGATGACCCACTCTCGCCATTACTTTCACGATTTCTTCCGACAACCTTATTCCCGAATCTTACCTATTCTTCAAAAATACATTAAAAAATAATAATCTTCCTTGTATCCTTTCTATCTATATACCTCCTGTAACCACGTGACTCTCCTCTTCCTGATACTTTTCATCTACCCAGCAGCTTCACTCTGCGCTTACCATTCCAAATTCACCGTACACCTCCACGATTTTACTTCAACGTTCCCTTTTCCGAATGTTACGCAATCCTTATTTAAAACAAGCTCGAATGAGCTAAGATCCTCGTCCTCTTAATGATGTCATAAAAACGAATATGACGTCATTGTGATGTATCAGGTTTGTGATAAATTATTATCTGTGCTAATGCCCGGCTTGATTTCCGCAAACAAAATTCAAACAGCTTGCCTAGTTTCGGAGATAATGGTATGGGCGATTTCCATTAGCGGCGATATTATGACGTTAACTTTTTTTCTAGGAAGAATTTCCAAAATCGGAGATGGTTTCTGCCTGCGTGTGGGCTTTCTGCATATACATGGCAAGTTTCACGAAGATCCGATGAAAACTCTGGGTTGTGAAACAAAAAATGTCAAAAATAGGAATGACATCATAAAAATTGATATGATGTCATAGTGCTGTATCATATGTGCTGTAATTCATCTCTGATAATTCCCCGTTCGATTCCCTCAAACAGAATTCAAAAAGCTTGCCAAGTTTGAGATAATTTTGAGGCGATTTCCATTAGCGGAGATATTTTGATGTCATAACTTTTTTCTTGGAGGAATTTTCAAAATCGGAGATAGATGCTGTCTGTGCAGGGAATTTTTAGATATATACGCCGTTTCAGGAAGTTTCGAAGAAAACTGTAGGTTGTGAAACAAAAAAGTCCACAAGAAGAACAACGTGAGTTAGACTTTGAGATCCTCCACGAGGATCTAATAAATAATTCACTTTTGACGATACACCTCCCATAGCCACATGCTTCTCCCGTAACTACGCAATCTGTTTCCACCCCCTGCATTTACCGATCCAAATTCAACATTCACCTCACGATTTTTTCTCCCTTTCCTTTACCTAATCTAATGAAAACTCTCTCAAACAATAATAATAATAATAATAATAATAATGATAAAACGATCTCTTATCATGCTTCAGCTTCCTCCTACACGTGTGGTACTCATTACTGTATCATAATGCACTACTCTTCTTCTATTTCAACAGACTGCTCTCAATTCGACCTTTCAATCATACCTTGGCTAAAAAATCCACCTGTTACAGTGTTTCTTCTCTCCATTCTGTGACTTTGCCTTCATTGCATCCATCAAGAAATGTCGAACCACATCTCTGACATAAAAATTAAAAAGACCCAGTTTGCAATGAATGTTCACTTTCCATCAAGCATTCTTTTTCCCAACTTCAGTGCCAACTCACCCATCTCACCTCTCCCTCTCAAAGCAACCATCACACTTTTCTCCCTCCAAGCCTCTCACCTTTCTCAAAAACTCCCCCTTCACCTTTCTCCCTCAACTCTCCCCACTCACCCTTCTCCCACCATTCACTCCACTCACTCACCCTTCTCAAAGTTGCCCCCCCCTCACATCCACAAAGCTGCCTCCATTCCCTGCCCTCTCACCTCCATCGCATCACTCCACCTCCTCAAATCCTCAACTGCCTTCTGCCCTCTCTCTTGCCCCCCTTTCCCCCAGCACCACAGAGACATTTTCTCCTCCTCATCCAGCTCCCTCCCCGAGCTATTCTGGAATCCCCCACACTCTTTCAACAACTCTCCTGACCTCCCCCCTCCCCCCTTCTCCTACCCTCCCCCTGCCCTCCTATTCCATGCACCCAAAGCCTCCTCCCCCCCTTCATTAACAGTGTGTACCTCAATTATCGGGGCCTTCGCTCAAACCTCACAGATCTTTCCATACAGGTTACCACTGACACACCAGACATAATCTGCCTAACAGAAACTTTCCTCCCTCAAGATGTCTATGACTCACAAGTAACTCTCCCTGGTTACTCCCTCCTCGGGTTTGACAGAGCTGAGCCTCGTCCTGGTGGAGTTGCTGCTCTCTTCATCAAAGACTCTATTCCTCACTCTCCATGCACTGTCATCACTCCCCCACACCCCCAGGAATACCTCTGGCTACGGTTTCCCCTCCACTCTCACTTCATGTTTATATGTGTACTGTACCAAACAGTGATGACTGCATTTACACCTCACGATCTGAAAACATGGACCAACTTCTATCTTCTCATGCAAACTCTCTCTTCCTCATAAGTGGTGACTTCAATTGTCATCATGCCAGTTGGCTGGGCGTGGGTACCTCTCACCTGTCATGGCACTTCAGCAAAAGCTTTCTGCGACTCATTGTTACTGACTCAATTGGTCAATTTCCCGACCCGGATCTAAACCAATGGTCCTCTATTTCTTCTGGATCTGATTTTGACAAATGTCCGTGAAAATATCTGCTGTTCTTCTCCGCTCCAATCGGTTCTTCTGACCACGTGCTTGTCAAAGTGAACATCTCTCTGGTTGTTATCGGAGAACCACCTCAGCGCCGTCGAGTCCGGCATTTCACTCAAGCCGACTGGCAGGGTCTCCAAGCAGCCCTCAAACTTATAGACTGGTCTCCCATCCCTACTTTCTCCAACATCAACTCATCCTGGGAATTCTTTCAAAGAAACTTGCTCTCCCTCATGCACAGCTTTATCCCCTCTCGTCTTCAGTTGTCCTCCCCTTCCACCCTTGGTTCACTGAAGCTTGTGGTGAGGCAGTTGTCCTGAAACAACTTGCCTTTGCCTCATGGAAAGCAAACCCAACTGAGGGTAATCTCAGTTCCTCTCATAAAGCTCAGAACAAGTGTGTAACTACCCTCAGGAGAGCCACAAAACAACATCTTTCGAAGCTCAAATCTGAACTTTCAAACCTCTCTCCCTCCTCAAAATCCTGGTGGCATCTAACCAAATCTGTTGCTGGTGTATGTTCCCCCTCCATCCCCTCCCTTACCTCAATTAGCTGCACTGCTGATACTGCACGTGAAAAGGCTGAATGTCTAAACTCGGTGTTTGCAGCTAAATATTGCATCCAAAACCCATCGCTTTCTGTACCCACCTTACCCAGTCGCACCCAACTGTCCCTGGACTCTGTGTTCACTTTGTCAGAAGAAAAGGAGAGCTTGCTGTCAAACCTCGACTCAGATTCTGCAACCAGTTCAGATGACATTCAGCCCACATGTCCTAAAAAAAATGCTCTGCTGCTCTTACTTACCCACTCTCTGTTCTATTCACCCTCTCATTTGCTCAAGGTCATCTGCCCTCTGCTTGGAAATCAGCAAAAATTACTGCCCGACATTAAAAAGGTGCAAAAACAGATGCCTGCAACTACAGACCAATCAGCCTTTTCCCAATCATCAGGAAGGTTATGGAATCCATCATCGCTTCAGACATGAAATCCTTCCTCTTCTCCAATGGCTTGATTTCCGATCATCAATTTGGTTTCAGACCAGGTCACTCTACCCTGGATATGCTGTTTCTGCTCTCCAAACAATGGTTGGGGGTACTCAATGCCGGACATTAAATCAGAGCCGTATCCCTGGACATATCGTGTGCTTTTAACCCAGTCTGGCACCCTGCCCTGCTCACCAAACTCTCTTCCCATGGTATTCAAGGCCATCTCCACTCATGGCTCGCAGACTTCCTCTCCTGTCACAGTCAACGTGTGGCCCTAAATGGAGTTCTTTCATCCCCTCTTTCTGTCCAGGCTGGAGTTCCTCAAGGCAGCGTTCTGGGCCCTGTTCTTTTTCTGGTTTTCATCAATGATCTCTCGGACTCTCTGGAAAATCCTCTATATCTCTTTGCTGATGACTCCACCCTCTGCCGTACCATCTGTCATCCCTCAGACCAGCAAGCAGCAGCTCATTCACTCACTGTAGGTCTAGGTAAAATCACAAACTGGTCCAACACGTGTAACACGTCTTTCAATTTGGACAAATCTCACACTTTCACTATGTCTCTCCATTGGGAACCCCCCACCACCCCATCTACTTTCTCAACAATCCTCTGGAAGAAGTCCTTTCCTTCAAGCTCCTGCCTCACACCTTCCTCGGCTTCACGCTGTGGAAACAAAGGCTTTTCGGATCATTGGCATCTCCCGCAATGAGGCTGAGTCTTTAGGCCTCTCACTCTCTCATCGCAGGCAGGTCCAGTGGTCTTTCTGTCTTCTACAGTCTCCTCTCCGCTCTCGCCCCCCCCATGCTCTGTCTGCGATTTGTCCTCACCATATTTCCGCAGGGCGCTCAAGGTTCGCCAACAACCCCCTTCTGGCAAAACTACCAAAGTCACGAATCACTGCTCACCTTCACTCTTTCATTCCTCTTTTTCCCCGCCTTTGGAATAAACTCCCTCACTCTGATCAATCCCATTCTTCCCTCCAGGCCTTCAAAACAGTTGTTCCTCACCACCTCTTATCATCCCCCATCCAAATCCTCGATCTTTTCTACCCCCGATAATCCACCCAAGCCCACCTCCTTCAAATTCCCTGCTTTCCTTCCTGAAAGTCCCTGTAATGTCCATATTGTATACCACATGTTCCCCGCCCCATCCCTCTCCCTTCCACAGATCTCCTCATGTCTCTGTTCCCAACCGTTTTGTCATTCCCACTTACACCCATCTTGTCTCATACCCCCCTTGCTGTGCGTTGTGTGTTCGCTCTCATATGAGCCTCGACAAGGTATGCAAAAAAAAAAACCCCGTCTACAATGTTTTAAGATTTTGTTTTCGGCTGTTTCTCTCAATGGTAAAGAATCACTTCAAAATTATCGGATCCAGAGCCAAATCTTCACCAAAAGCTTACCAATTTGTCCTTGTCACACATCTAACCTGACCACAAATTTTGTCTGAACCTGTCCATAGCTTTTTGAGATATCCTGCTCAGAGACAACGAACAAAAAACAGACAGACAGACATGGGTGAAAACATAACCTCTGTACACCTTTGGTGGTGGAGGGAATTATTCTTTCACATGCCATTTACAGTTTCCTTCTATCTTGTGTGTACAGTACATTAAGAGTTATTAAAGTTTACATTTGCACAATAACTTGATTAATTCACTGACCTAGTTTATTTAACCTTTCCAGTGGCAGGTCAGGGTATAAATTTTCAATTCATTCAGAGTGCCGGCGATAACTCACCTACTTTTTGCAACGGTGATCAACTTATGCTGGCAAATGAGACGCCCGGTTTAACGTTTATTTTATGCTTAAAAATGTATCGTTCTTTGGCTATACTAAATGTTTGAGACTTTTAAAATAAGTCATTTCAAGAAAAAAAAAAAAGATAGCTCCAGCCATCTTGTTATTTGAGGTTATTGTTATACCGCTGAGGTTATTTGCTTTGATCAAATTCTCCTGACGAGAACTTGACAGAATCGAGAATTGATTTTTTAATCATTTTTTTCCTTTCCCGATTTGAACGAAACTTTTACTGCACACCGCAGGCGAATGGTAAGTTCGCCCTAAAATTTTTGCTGTATTTCAGGAGCGTACATACATGCATACATACATACAAGATGAATATATATATATATATATATATATATATATATATATATATATATATATATATATATATATATACATATATATATATATATATATATATATATATATATACATATATACATATATATATATATATATATATATATACATATATACATAAATATATATATATATACATATATATACATATATATATATACATATATATATATATATATATATATATATATATATATATATATACACATATATACATAAATACATATATATATATATATATATATATATATATATATATATATATATATATATATATGTCTATATACGAATTTTTATTTGATGGAGCATGAAGGGCCGAAGGGGTCATGCAGATGGGATGGTTTATTAGATGTAATAACCTCACTAAAAGAAATCGCAACGCACGCCTTTGATTCTCCCACTAGACAAAAGGAAGGGGATCTGACTCCACACATACTTAACGACATAACTGACTTTTGGGACATCTGCATGTTGAATGCAAATGGTTTCCAGATCCGTAACAATTTATATATATATATATATATATATATATATATATATATATATATATATATATATATATATATATATATATATTGTTGCGGTCCTGGGAACTGCATCCCTCCAAAGCAATAGCAACCATCATACAGCAGTTCCGAGAGAGTTATTCCATTAATATACGTTCAGATAGTCCCTTCGCTTTTGTCTCGCAGGACAACGGGACAGTGCATTGTGTAAAATTCAAAGCTCGGTCTGATTATATCTCTGATTTCATTCTACATTTATTCCTGAGGGAAATCCCAGCCACGTGCACCCTTTGCTGTGAGATGGGTCCTCAGCAAAGGCCAAGCAGGCACTGTACTCAGACAGCTGCCTGTAAAAGCTGCAGCCACACCCTCAACGTATACGTCTTCCAGAAGGCCAACCATAGAAGCAAACAATAAACAACCTCCACCCACTGTACAGGATGCACGAGGCATGTTATTTTCAACCCAGTTCTGTATTTAATAATTATATCTATCTTCTTCAACTCAAACCTTCATACATTATTATATCCAAACTTTTCCCTCAATTCCCTGACACAGATCAGAGCTGGCACCGTGAATCGCACCGCATTTGATAACCGTGAACACGATGCTCGATGGCAGGCGGACCTTCGCGCTGACTACATGTACAATGGTGGAGTCACGCACAGCCCGTGATACTTTATCATCCTACAGAACCGGGCACGAGTAACACACATCGTTGGTCGGGTCTGCGCATGGGGTTACAATCACATCTTACCATCGGTCTTCGCTGACCACGATGGCAACAAATGTTTCCCACGGATGGCAGACATCCTCCCACATCTCCGCCTCGATGCAGCTGCTACCAGGCAGAGGCATGCTGTGCCGCCGGATCGCTCAGGCCACGTGGCGCACCACGGAGCCGGCACATTGACCAGTGCCAACCGTGGGTCTATGGGGCACAGCACGGTGTTCGGTGCAAGGCAATTCATGTCTCGCTGCTCGGAGCAAGACAATTCTGCAGCTTGGAACCATCTGGCCGGAAGTGAAGTGGAGCCACTTCCGGTCATGGTGGCTGGCCCGTGTGCTGGCCAGAGCTCAACCAGAAAACCTGATTCGGGTGACGACACATCACTTCGGGTCATCGCCTCTGCCCCGCACCACCAGATCTATAAAAGGACAGGTTGCGGGGTATTGGGAAGAGAGTAGTCATCGTTCGAGCATCGTTGTCGTTACTGGTGTGGCGTTCCTGGTGTGTGTTCTGGGGTTGTCGTCGTTACAGAGTCGTCGTTGAGGAGGAGTCGTCATGGTTCCGGGGTCATCATCGTTTCTGGTGTGTCGTTCCAGGAGTCATTGTCGTAGTTCAAGTGTCGTTCCTGTGTGTCGCTCCTGCCCCTCATTCCTGCTCGTCGTTCCTGTCTTCATTCCTGTCGGCTAGTTCTGTCTGGTTTGGGATGGACAACCGACCCAATTGCCTGCTGGCTCCGCCCTTCTTTACCAATTTGCCTGCTAGCTCTGCCTCTCTCTCCACCCATTGGCTTCTGGCTCCACCCAAGTCCCTCCCTTCATGCCCGACGGTCTCGTCTCATTCTCTGGACCGACGCTAGCTGCACAAAGTGCCATGAAGCAAGAGACGCCACATCAGCTGTCAAGGAGGTATTGCCCAGCGGAGCAGCCCCTCCAAAACATATTGGTGGCGCGATCAGGCAATCGTACAAGTTATTGAGAGACCGTTAGCCTCATCTCCTCTCCTCCTTTTTCTCTTCATTAACTCCTCTTCATCGGGGTGTGTGTGTGTGTGTGTGTGTGTGTGTGTGTGTGTGTGTGTGTGTGTGTGTGTGTGTGTGTGTGTGTGTGTGTGTGTGTGTGTGTGTGTGTGTGTGTGTGTTCTAGCGCCTGTCCTTGATTAAGTTAAGATTGTACAATAATTATATTGGGATAACTCTGCTCTGTGTCTGCTTTTGTAAGTTGCTTGTATATTGCCGCACCTCTCACTTCCTATTCCTTCTTCTCACTTCCTATTAAACTTCTTCCTATCCCTGCTACAGACAACAATAAAAGCAATATTCACTGTGCCACATATCTTTCCTCGCCTGCTTATTAATAAATCCTTTGTAGAAATGTTCCCAGCTCGTTTTCGTCTTTTCTTTCATTGATCCAGCATGGTCCGTATCCTAATTTAACCAGGACTTTGTTCCGAACAATCCGTTCCTTTTAGCTGGTACGTCCTTGGCAGTGTTACTCGGCTGCATCCGATCCGGTAAAGTGATCCGGTTTGGACAACGTGTACCGAGGGCATGTTCCCCGGTGATTAATTAAGCAACCCGGTTAACACATAGACGGAGGACTCGAGGTCACGCGGTTGAGTTATTTAGAGGTTAGAACTTTAGAGGCCCTAAGCACTGAAAGATTATGGTACCCCCATATATATGTAATCCAAAATAAAAACAATACCAAACCGTTATTTTTCGACATGAAACAAAACTTGCACTTTATTTACAGTAAACGCTACGGCATCAGTATTACATTGCATAAAAAAGTGTAAAAAAATAACATTCTTGTATATGTATTTTTTTTTCATTTATTGTGGGGCCCCCTTTTTGTGGGCCCTGGTTCAGCTGCAACATTTGCACCATGGTCCATTGTAAATCCAGCACTGGAAAAAAAACTGTTGGGCCCCTCTTTCCTTGAGGCCCAAAGCATGTGCTTATTTTGCTTAATGGTTAATCCAGGGCTGGACTCACCGCGTCACTGAATTATACGTGTGCGATGGCCTGCAATTCCAGGGAGTCTGGTGGGAACCCGAGATAGCTTCCCCCCCCCTGGTGATCTTCTCACCCGATCCCCAGCCCGCGACAATATATATATATATATATATATATATATATATATATATATATATATATATATATATATATATATATATATATATATATATATATATATATAGATATATACATATACACATATATACATATACATACAGCTCTGGAAAAAAAAAAAATAAGAGACCACTCCAAAAATATTTTAAATCTGCATCTGTCCATGTATGGCAGCCATTCCATTCCAGTGTCTGTTGAATTCCAACACAGGCACACCTTATTCTACTTAGTGAGGTACTGATTATGTTATCACCTGAACCGAATCTTATTTAACAAGGAAAAGTATAAAAATCACTGCTGTGGTCATTACTATCCTCTTGCAATAGGACCAGCTGGATAGCAAAAACAGTGCTGGTAGTACCTCAAAAGTAATTGGAATCAAAAAAAATAACTATTGACCATGCCAAACGAGTTGAAAAGAAAAGTTTTGAGTGACGAAAAAAAGGGTTCAATTCTGGCTTTACTGGCAGAGGGATACAGTGAGCGTCACGTTGCTTCCATCCTTAAAATTTCAAAGGCGGCAGTTCATAAGAACAAGGTCAAGCAGCAGACATTGGGGACAACAAAGCTCCAGACTGGCAGAGGGCGAAAACGACTTTCCGCTGACCGGGATGACTGCCAACTCATTCGAATGTCACTCAACAACCGTAGGATGACATCAAGTGACCTCCAAAAAGAATGGCAAACGGCAGCTGGGGTGAAGTGCACGGTGAGGACGGTTTGAAACAGGCTCCTCTGGGCAGGGCTGAAGTCGTGCAAAGCTATAAAATAGCCCTTCATCAATGAGAAGCAAAGAAGAGCCAGCCTGAGGTTTGCAAAAGACCATAAGGATTGGACCGTAGAGGACTGGAGTAAGGTCATCTCCTCTGATGAGTCCAATTTTCAGCTTTGCCCAATACCTGGTCATCTAATGGTTAGACGGAGACCTGGAGAGGCCTATAAGCCATAGTGTCTCGCACCCACTGTGAAATTTGCTGGAGGATCGGTGATGATCTGGGGGTGCTTCCGCAAGTCTGGAATCGGGCAGATTTGTCTTTGTGAAGGACTCATGAATCAAGCCACGTACAAGGTTGTCCTGGAAGAACACTTGCTTCCTTCTGCTCTGACAATGTTCCCAAACTCTGAGGATTGGTTTTTCCAGCAGGACAATGCTCCATGCCACACAGCCAGGTCAATCAAGGTGTGGATGGAGGACCATCAGATCAAGACCCTGTCATGGCCAGCCCAATCTCCAGACCTGAACCCCATTGAAAACATCTGGAATGTGATCAAGAGGAAGATGGATGGTTACAAGCCATGAAACAAAGCCGAGCTGCTTGAATTTTTGCGCCAGGAGTGGCATAAAGTCACCCAACAGCAATGTGAAAGACTGCTGGAGAGCATGCCAAGATGCATGAAAGCTGTGATTGAAAATCAGGGTTATTCCACAAAATATTGATTTCTGAACTCTTCCTAAGTTAAAACATTAGTATTGTGTTGTTTAAAAATGAATATGAACGTGTTTTGTTTGTATTAGTTGAGGTCTGAAAACACTGAATCTTTGTTATTATTTTGACCAGTTGTCATTTTCTGCAAATAAATGCTCGAAATGACAATATTTTTATTCCGGAATTTGGGAGAAATGTTCAGTGGTTTATAGAATAAAACAAAGATTTTCATTTTACTCAAACACATACCTATAAATAGTAAAACCAGAAAAACTGATAATTTTGCAGTGGTCTCTTAATTTTTTCCAGATATATATATATATATATATATATATATATATATATATATATATATATATATATATATATATATATATATATATATATATATATATATATATATATATATATATATATTGTTGCAGATTTCAGAATCTGGTCTGATGAATGCATCCACACATCCAGGTCTTCAGACAGTTTTTTCCTTAAATGCATGTTCAGATTAGCCCCATCCCCATGTCTAATGGGATCTTAAATGTTATGCATTGAGAAGGGCAAAGAATAGATCCCCTCTCTTATGGGAAGCTTTTTTCTTTATGACAGCCACATTCACACACATTTATTTCACGAGCTCTGAAGCCCGTCCTCATTTTTCCTCAGCAATGTTCTTTCGCGAGCTCTGAAGCCCGCCCTTATATTTCCTCAGCAACATTCTTTTGTGAGCTCCGACGCGGGGTAACCATGCACAAGTGGGGCGGGGTGAGCTTGTGGCAGACTGCGCCCGAGGAGACGGCCCACAGATATAACATGAATGGAGGTCGTTCTGAGGCAAAAGGAAGGCGGAGGCGATAGAAGTAAAAGGAAGGAGGAGGCAATAGAAGTAAAAGGAAAGCGGAGGCAATAGAAGTGAGAGGAAAGCAGAGGCGAAAGAAAGCGGGGCAAAAGAAAGCCAGGGAGGGAGAAGAGAATGAGAAGTAAGCTTGAGAAGCGAGCAAGAAGCAGGTGTAAGCGCGCAAAAGAGGAGACGGAAGCGAGCGTGTTGTGCGCGTGTGGGTGTATGCAGTGCCGCCAACAAGTGAGGCATGGATCGGTCACCAACAACACCAGGGTCTAAACCCACGACCGACGATCTCGGTGCCCTCCAGACGTCGACTGGCGTTCAGAGCTGTTCGCAAGAGGGTGCACAGCAAGGCTGGGTGCAGGCAACGGTCGTGACATGCACACACACATTTCAGGACATTTTCACTTCACAGACGACTACTTTCTGGTGAGCAAGATGATTCTTCCCCACCCTCCCCCCCCCCGAATGAATTGTTGGGTACCCATGTCTGTGTTTAGCTGTAAGTAAGTCAAACCCTGATAAGCAACTGCTCTTTGTCTCTTTCCTGGCATTTTGATTGATTTTGCTTTGAAATTTATTCTTTCGTTTACCTCAGAAAATAAAAAGTTCTTTCCATTTATTTATTTTATTATTAATAAATCATTTGTCGATTTCCAACCTGTCCGTGTTTGTCCTTTCCTTCCATTGGTCTGGCATTGTCCGAACCGAGATAGACTGGGAGGTAATTACCACAGATTTGACCAAAAATAGTCGGCACGCACCAGCGGTTAAATCGCTCGGCCGCTCTAATTAAAATCAAATTGAGATAACATTGGTGCTTTGCTGAGAGCGTGCTCCCCACTCAGGTAACCATGTGACCTCTAGTTAAACGGAATAATTAGACGGTGGACACTGCAACTCGTGGATAACTGGGTGGCATTCGTGGTTCTAAAACAACCCACCATAACAGAACGTTAATTGTGAGCGGTGGCCCCAGGTCCGGCTCTACCGAGGACAACATGGGGATTAATCCCCCTGAGTGACAAGCTGGTGTCTTGGTACCCGTGGCTGCAACAATATATATATATATATATATATATATATATATATATATATATATATATATACATGAATATGCAAATGTGTGTACATATATATATATATATATATATATATATATATATATATATATATATATATACATGAATATGCAAATGTGTGTACATATATATATATATATATATATATATATATATATATATATATATATATATATATATATATATATACATGAATATGCAAATGTGTGTACATATATATATATATATATATATATATATATATATATATATATATATATATATATATATATATTCATATTAAAAATTGTCAAATGTAGAACAATGGAGATGTGTGTATGTGTGTGTTTTTGATATACACACATACATATATATTGTTGTGGTTACCAAATTCGCAAACCACCATTCAGGTCCCTTAGGTGAGATATCTCGGTAAGTATATGTGTAGTTAGGCCCAAACCCGTTGTCTAGTGGGAATACATGTCATTTATGCGTGCTGCGACTCTTCAGGATAGCCGTTTTTCTTATACTATCTTTATTTTGGACCAACCGCCATTGTTACCACCACCAACCACAACATCAACCACCCACCGCGGCGCCACTTCACGTCACACCTCGCAACCGTCGCATCGCCACCGTTCTTGCGCCGCTTGTGGGTACCGGTGTTGGACTCGTGCAGGGCGCGCGCCGAACAGCGTGTACAAAACCACGGATTTTCCGCTTCAAAAACGGATCAAAAACGACACACGCCCACTTTTGTTCCGTCCAATCGGTGAGCGAGGGGCGATTTGGCCCCGCCTCCAGGGCGTTGGAGGGCGATCGCTATATGCAAATTTATGGATCAAAATGCATTCACGCCCACTTTTTCTCGGGCCAATGGGGAGCGAGGTGAAAGGTCGAAGGCAGGGGGTCAAAGATGAGAGAGCGAAGCCACGGGGCTTATATAAGCGACCGCGTTCGTCAGTAGAGCAGAGTTAAGACTTCGCGGGCGGTGGAGTTGGGAAGAAGAAGCAAGAAGGAGTTGGTCATCGTCGTCGTGTGCGTTGGAGTCGGAGCAAAAGGAGACGGAGCTGTGGAGAGGCGGCGAGGGCAGACGAGGGGGTGCTCCCGTCGTGCAGGGAGCTGCACACCAGGGAGGCCGACGGCGCGACCTGGCCGTGGTGGAGACGCTCGTCGCGGGACTCGAGGCAGAGTAGAAATCCTCTATACCCCGAGCATCAGCAACCCCCTCCTGTTTCCCCCGCGCTGAGATAGTGCGACCAAGGGGGCCCCTTTCCCGCCCCCTACCAGACACTGCCCGCGAGGCCCGCGGAGTTGAGGCACCATCGCCGCTCCGCGTCTCATCACCAGACGGGTAGGCCCGGCCCGGTCTCGGCCTCAGGCCCGCCTCATCTTTGAGGGTGTTCTTTTCCTTTGCTTTGAGTGTGTGTGTTGTCGGCGCCGTCTGTGAAGTAAAATTGTATAAGTGTTGCCGTGTGCTCGCGTAATCGGTATTAGATCTGCATTGTCGCATTTGCTTTTTGTGTAACATTGCATTGTGTTTCTTTTCCTTTTCTATGTGCTTTTGGTGGAATTGCATATGTGTGCTTTCCGTTCATCGCGAATAAACGTGCTTTGTGTTGAACTGTTTCCCGCTTCGCTTCGTCATTTCTTTCATTGAATCCTCATCTTGCTTCACGTAACGGGTTGGTAGTGGGCTGAATACGCCCGATAATTAATCGAACCGTCGAGGTCGACGAATAACACCGCTCGGTTATCCCGATAGTACGGAACGGGTCGCTTAAGTGGCCCGTGTCCGAAGTCGACCTGCGGCGAGGTGCGATCGCCCGGTCTACCCTCCGTGTGGGTACTTAGGTAGGTCGAATTTGGCGAGCAACCCTATCCCACGCGGGGGCTGATTGGCTCGATCGCGGTGAGACCGAAAGGTCCACCCGTGACTGGTTCCCGGCGTTAGTCCGAGAGGGTCACGACTGGATTGTCCGTCCGGTGGGCGACGTGCCGCGATTCGAGTTACGTGGCCGTCAGCACGCCGGCGGGCGCGAATCCGTAACACTGGTGTCAGAAGTGGGATACAAATCCATCGCCCTCCTCGCGGCACTGGTATCGGAGAACAGGAAAACGGGCTCTCCTGTCTCCAGCTAAATTCACGGGAATCGGTCCAGGGGTGAGAGAAGCGACCCCCGATTCCCTCCAAATTACGAGCGAGCGAAATTAACCCTTTAAGAGAAGCAAGATGGCGTCTCAAGGCGAGCGGGAGCCGGGGGTATTAGAAATGGATGTAGAATGTGTAGGATCCATGGCCCAGGATGGAATGCCCGTGCAGGAACATGAACTCGTCCAACTGAACCCAGAGCCCGAAATAGGTGCGGCAGCGGCCGCGGTGTATGACACCTCCCTCCCCCTCTCCACCAAAACCCTTCCCCAACCCCTGCCGAAACGGCTCACCCAAGCGTACCCGACATGGCCCAGCTAATCACCATGCTGGCAAAAATGAATGCGGAAATGACAGCGAAGATGGATGCGAATGCACAAAAGATGAATGCGGATATGAAAAACGAAATGAAAGGCATGAACGAAAAGATGGATACAAATACAAATGAAGTAAAAACGAGGATGGATGCGAATACACAGCAAATAAACGGAATGGAAGCAAACATGAAGGAAGAAATGAAAGAGCTACGGGGTGAGACGCAGAACATGGGCTGAAGCCTGCAGGCGGGCATGAAGGCCATGACCAGGGACATCAAAATGGCGACTCCACGTGTGGAAGCAAACGAGCTGGAAGGGGGTGCAACGGCTGACAGGCCCGCGGTGGAGGCGGGTAAAAAAATAATTCGGGGGGCGTGTTGGGCGAGGGTCGTGACAGAGGAATCGACGGTGACCAAAAGGGAAAAATTAAATGGGGAGACCAAAACGTGTGAGACGAGACACGAGGTGACGACGACAGAAACTTATAAATGTATAGAGACACGGGAGACAGAAAAAATAGAGGAGAGGCAGCACGATGAAGACGGGGTAAGTGACGCACACACACACACGGAGGTAGTGGAGGATCATGGGGGTGAGCTCGCGGACCGTGTAGGGACCCGGTGCGAGCAGCGGGATAGCCTCCTCCAGGAACGAGGGGAGGGAGTATGCCCCCTTGAGGCGAGTCACGACCAGGTGAGTTCGGTCGTGCTTTGCGAGGTTGAGGGGACGGGTGCTGTGGACGGGTGCACGGAGAGCTTGGGGGGTATAGAGGCCCCGGAGACCCTTGTGGGGACACAAATCCCCAGTGTAGTTGTCCCTGTGTGTGTGGTGCAAGGTGTGAGTGCGTCCCCGTGTGTGGAAGCGACCCCGTGTGTGATTGGTGTGGTGGCGATTGTGCCGGAGTACGTGCTTTCCAGCACGCCGTGTGTGGATGAGGCACCGTGTGTGAGTGGGGCCGTGTGTGTGGATGAAACGGCCGTGTGTGTGAGTGAGGCACGGTGTATGAGTGAGGCACCGCGGGTGAGTGCCCCCGCGTGTGTGAGAATGGCACGAGTGAGTGAAAGGCCGCGAGTGCGTGGAGCCACGTGTGCGAGGGAGATGGCATGCGTGAGTGAACGGCCGAGTGCAAGGGAGACCGTGTGTGTGAGAGAGCGGTATGTGAGGGAGATGTCGGTTGGCATGCGGGAGCACGCAGCCGCGTCTCCCGGGGTGAATGTAATGGAATGGAGTGTGAGCGTCGTAACACGCAGGTGTGCGTGGGTCGAATGGCGACGACGGCGACATGTGAGGAAAGAAAGCCGGGTCGCGGCTGTAGTTGTTTCGGGGACCGTGCCGGGTTCACCCAGCAGTGAGCACGAGGTCCGTGCTGTGCAACGCACGAGACCGCCACGTGCTCGCTTGCGAGAGTGAAGTCCCGGTCCGGAAACGCCAGCGGTGGATTTGCCGATCCCGCGGACGGACAAAGTTTAGGCAGGACTACGGATTTGGACCGGACGGGTTCTCCACGCGATCGTGTGTGTTAAGCTCTAACGGGCAAAGCACACGTGTTCGCGTGGGGAACCCCTCGAGACGTGGGGCTTGTGGTTTTTTTTATGCGCACGGTGACGTCATGGCTGCACGTGGGGTTGGAATCCGGCAGGAGGGGTATCTCTGCCGGATGGTACCGTCCAAGGAGGGACGAGGAACACGTGCAGCTGCATGACGTCACGGGCAGGTGCAAAGTGCGCGAGTTGCCGCGCTGGTGATGCGCATGGAAAAAAAAAAAAAGGGGAAAAGCAAGCCTCACTTTCGGGTGCACAGGATTCCTGGGCAAGGGGTGGAAGACCCCCTTGGCCTGGGCACAGGATGGAAACTAGTTAGGGGGAAGGGTTAGCTTAGTTAGACCGACTTCATGGGGCAGGGGTAAGTCCTCATGGAGTCCGTGGAATGGATTAGGTAGAGGGATTATAGCGAGATTTAGGTTGGGAAATTAATTAATGGGATTATTTGGAGACTGTGACAGACTTGTGGATGTGTAGAGGGGACGTAGCTTAGCTACATAGTGTTAAAAGGAACGTGCTATAGTTTAAGGGACGACGTGGGAGCACGAGTTAGTTAGGGGAGGTAGTTAGAAGGATGGCAGAGTTCAGCAGTGTGTGTTGAAAAGTTGGTGAGTTGTGAGGCATGTGCTTGGTGAGTGAGTGAGGCCAGCGGGTCTGTGTGCATGGAGCAAATGGGGAATGCATGGTGCGATGAGTGATTGGGGGGAGGAGTGACTCCCGCCCAAGGGACCCCGGGGTCAGTGTAGAGTGAGTTAGCTGGGTTAGACAAATTGAAAAATGGAGGTCGTTTTGTTGTTGGTGGGAAAGTAGGCTCGAGACCCATTTGGAGGGGTGCAGGAGCCCTGTTGACGGGCTTGGGAGCGTGGCTGCGAAAGGTGAGTATCGCTGAGTGGGTACCCCGGGCACCAGGCTAGTCGGCCGTGGTAGGCCAAGGGCCCATGGGGGGCCGGGATAGCGTAGTGGGCACGGGTGCGCCTGCTTGGTGCGGGGGCCCGGGGCGCCATGAGCCGCGTGGGCAGTGTTGTGGGCAAGGGTGACCCTCGGAAAGGGGCCTGGGAAGCCAGCCTGCCACGTGTGCGTTTCAGGGGAGGTGCCATGGGGGGAACTCCCCGGTGTTAGGGAGCTGGTAGGCTCGGAGGCAGTGTAGTGCCCGGGGGTGCCATAGCGGGAGATTCGGCAGAGGGTCGTGCCTGCCAAAGGGAGCCACGTGTCCCAGCCAGGAGACCGTGTGAGGGCACGGAGAGAAAATTGGGGGGCGAGGCCCGAAATTGTGAGGACACCAACACAGGCGACGGGAATCTGGGTTGTTAGAACCAATAGTTTAAGCGAGAGGCGCTTGTTGAAAGCCCCGGGGTAGTTTAACAGTTAAATGGTTAGGGTAGATTAGGAGATGTACCCCTCCGCACCATCCATCCCCTCACTCTCGTTGTGGGCCGCTGGACCCACTTTGGTTATAGATCGCTGAACTCTGGGGAGGCCATTCTGAGGCTTCGTTGGGCCTCGACACAGGACGTTAGCTCTCCCTTATTCCCCTCCGGGAAGGGAACGTAGGGGTTGGGAGTAGGCTAGGTGACAGGATAGGTTAGCCGAACAAGGACGATAAAGGGGGTTAGGGGACGATTTATAGTGGGGAAGTAAAAGAAAAAAAATAAAATAAAAAAATAAGTGGGGGCTAAATTGGTTTTTCACAAATTAAGGGAGTGGGTATAGACAGTGACAGGCAAAGACGATAGGTGGGAGGGAGACAGGTAGGTAGGTCCGAGCCCGCCTTCCAAGTGGCCAGCACCACCGCACTCCCTCCACCAACCTCCACTGAACGGCAAAGGCTGGCCAACTTCATCGGCTGGCCGTGTTTTGCTTCAAGGCAGAGGCCGGCCAACTTCATCGGCAGCTGTTGTTTTGCTGCAAGGCCTGTGCCGGCCCACTTCATCTGCCGGCTGGCTGTTTTCTTCAAGGCCTGTGCCGGCCAGTTCATCTGCCGGCTGTGTTTGCCTGCAGCGGCCTTCTTCTGCGGGCTGTGTTTGCCTGCTTGCCTTTACCATGCCATGCCCACTGCCCATGTTCACCGCCCTGTTCAATTTTTGCTTTGCCCCCCCCCCCCTGTTCATTTCCATGTGCGCCAGGATCCGCAAGGCAACAGTTTGCAAGCTGCGAGAACTGCCCTGTTGGCAGCTACAACACGGGCCTGCAGTGGCGGCCCGTGCACCGTGTTTGCGTCCATCCATTCATCAATCCATTCGTTGTGTTCATTGCGTGTGCCACTTGAGCTGGCACGGAGACTACGTTTGTGCAGCCCATGCACCGTTGTGGTTCACTGCGTTCAGTTCAAAAGGGAAGGCCTTGGACTGCGTGTGAGCAGCCGGCCACGTTCCCTGTCACCTGCATTGTGTTGAGCCAGAGACTGCATGCGAGCAGCCTGGCTCCCTGCTAACTGCTTTCTTTTTGCAGAGTTCAGTGATCCTGGGCCATGGTTTAGTGTAAAATTTGTAAGTTAATGTTAAGATGTACTGTAAATATGAGTGCGCCCCCGGCATGTATGTCTTAGCGCCGGCAATTTTATTTAAGTCGTCCGTGTGAGTGAGTTTGTTTAGGTAGTTACGCAGCCCTCAGGTTATTTATTTTGGGGACACGAATACCATGAATGTCGCACTCAGGGATCCGTAGGTAAAATGTACTAGGGGAAAACTACACATGATGGCACACGAAAATTTGACGACTCGGGACGAGTCTGTAAAAAGGGGAGGGGGTAGTGTTGTGGTTACCAAATTCGCAAACCACCATTCAGGTCCCTTAGGTGAGATATCTCGGTAAGTATATGTGTAGTTAGGCCCAAACCCGTTGTCTAGTGGGAATACATGTCATTTATGCGTGCTGCGACTCTTCAGGATAGCCGTTTTTCTTTTACTATCTTTATTTTGGACCAACCGCCATTGTTACCACCAACCACAACATCAACCACCCACCGCGGCGCCGCTTCATGTCACACCTCGCAACCGTCGCATCGCCACCGTTCTTGCGCCGCTTGTGGTTACCGGTGTTGGACTCGTGCAGGGCGCGCGCCGAACAGCGTGTACAAAACCACGGATTTTCCGCTTCAAAAACGGATCAAAAACGACACACGCCCACTTTTGTTCCGTCCAATCGGTGAGCGAGGAGCGATTTGGCCCCGCCTCCAGGGCGTTGGAGGGCGATCGCTATATGCAAATTTATGGATCAAAATGCATTCACGCCCACTTTTTCTCGGGCCAATGGGGAGCGAGGTGAAAGGTCGAAGGCAGGGGGTCAAAGATGAGAGAGCGAAGCCACGGGGCTTATATAAGCGACCGCGTTCGTCAGTAGAGCAGAGTTAAGACTTTGCGGGCGGTGGAGTTGGGAAGAAGAAGCAAGAAGGAGTTGGTCGTCGTCGTGTGCGTTGGAGTCGGAGCAAAAGGAGACGGAGCTGTGGAGAGGCGGCGAGGGCAGACGAGGGGGTGCTCGCGTCGTGCAGGGAGCTGCACACCAGGGAGGCCGACGGCGCGACCTGGCCGTGGTGGAGACGCTCGTCGCGGGACTCGAGGCAGAGTAGAAATCCTCCATACCCCGAGCATCAGCAACCCCCTCCTGTTTCCCCCCCGCGCTGAGATAGTGCGACCAAGGGGGCCCCTTTCCCACCCCCTACCAGACACTGCCCGCGAGGCCCACGGAGTTGAGGCACCATCGCCGCTCCGCGTCTCATCACCAGACGGGTAGGCCCGACCCGGTCTCGGCCTCAGGCCCGCCTCATCTTTGAGGGTGTTCTTTTCCTTTGCTTTGAGTGTGTGTGTTGTTGGCGCCGTCTGTGAAGTAAAATTGTATAAGTGTTGCCGTGTGCTCGCGTAATCGGTATTAGATCTGCATTGTCGCATTTGCTTTTTGTGTAACATTGCATTGTGTTTCTTTTCCTTTTCTATGTGCTTTTGGTGGAATTGAATATGTGTGCTTTCCGTTCATCGCGAATAAATGTGCTTTGTGTTGAACTGTTTCCCGCTTCGCTTCGTCATTTCTTTCATTGAATCCTCATCTTGTTTCACGTAACGGGTTGGTAGTGGGCTGAATACGCCCGATAATTAATCGAACCGTCGAGGTCAACGAATAACACCGCTCGGTTATCCCGATAGTACGGAACGGGTCGCTTAAGTGGCCCGTGTCCGAAGTCGACCTGCGGCGAGGTGCGATCGCCCGGTCTACCCTCCGTGTGGGTACTTAGGTAGGTCGAATTTGGCGAGCAACCCTATCCCACGCGGGGGCTGATTGGCTCGATCGCGGTGAGACCGAAAGGTCCACCCGTGACTGGTTCCCGGCGTTAGTCCGAGAGGGTCACGACTGGATTGTCCGTCCGGTGGGCGACGTGCCGCGATTCGAGTTACGTGGCCGTCAGCACGCTGGCGGGCGCGAATCCGTAACAATATATATATATATATATATATATATATATATATATATATATATATATATATATATATATGTACATATTAAAAGTATATATATATATATATATATATATATATATGTATATGTACATATTAAAAGTATATATATATATATATATATATATATATATATATATATATATATATATATATATATATATATGTGTACATATTAAAAGTATATATATATATATATATATATATATATATATATATATATATATATATGTAAATATATGACCATATTAAAATATATATATATATATATATATATATATATATATATATATAAATATATGTACATATTAAAATATATACAAGCCAGTAGGCGACATGGGTGATCGCTCGACTAAGGCGAATTTGAAATATGTAGATAAGAGAACACATCAGATGGCATTTTTTCCATTCGTTGTTCCATATAGGAACATGACGAGCAACTGTTCATTCATCATTTGTGTTCGATTCCCTAACCCGACGTAAGGGAATCCCATCGTGAACATTGGGGTGAAAGCATATCGTAATATAAATGCATACTAGTCATACAGTTTTTGACGGATCAGGCTGAAATTTTTTGACAAAGAGGTTGATTATAGTGCGCATAAAAGCGCGGAAGACGATTTTTGATTTTCGAAAAAAAAAATCGGATTTTTCAAAAATTTCAAAGTCCCGTTGCTAGGCAAGGGAGGTGTCCACAGCAAGCGTGCTCAAAAGCATAGAAGCAGATCTTGGTATGAACCTACCAGTCAAGTTTCATCAAAATCGATTGACTCCTCTGGCCTCCAGAGCTGTCCATTATATACAAACAAACAGACAGATGGAAAACCTGAGAATAAGGGTAGTCTCGCGACCACCCAATATATAAATGTATATTTTTAATATGTATATATATATATATATATATATATATATATATAAATATAAATATGTATATGTAAATATATGTACCTATTAAAATTTATATATTTTTTAATATGTATATATATATGAATATAAATATGTATATGTATGTATAAATAAATATTTCAAAAACACACATACACATCTCGACTCAAGCCATTGTTCTACGGTTGACAATTTTGCATCAGCATCGTTGTCTTTGTCAAGCCCTTCTAAATTCATTCGTTCTATTAAAAAAAAATCTGTCACAGGTTTAACATCTACTTCCATTCGGTAACTCTTGACGTTTATCAAAACTTACAGGACTCACAATTCAGGTTGTAGAAATTTTTTGAAAGAAAGGACGATTCTCACCTGCTTGCTCCCTGCAAAGAAATACAAAAACAGGTCTGATTGTTATTAAAAGAAATAATAATTATGACAATTTTCTTTGGCAGAGGATGATTAAAAATCGACTCACTCAATATCTTCATCATAAATCTCTTCATCGGCCATGTTGACAAGTTTCTGAAGAGAAAAACTCAGGTGTGTTATTCTCCTATGTGTGCAGTATTTTACAATTCCCTTACTTGTAGCCTTTGTTTCTGTCCCTTTGTGACGCCGTGTCTGTTAAATCCCTGTTACAAACCTGGAGGTTCGAGGGCAATGAAGAAGTCAAGCAGACAGCAGACGATGAAGTTTGGACCTTTATTAATGAAAGGTTTTGAAGGAAGCTTAAAGAACTGGGACTGCAGGCCAGTCATTGGCTGGAAGGACTGTGACGTGCAGAATGTGTCGTATCTCAATTGTCCTTGACTTCTCTGGGTCCCACTGAACCTCAGCTACTTGGCCCATATTTGGTAATACAAGGCAAGATGACTGGAATATAGGATGCTAATTATACCTTGACCAACTCTAATCTCTTACACACTAAGTGCTTCTGTTTGTCCTCCTTTGGGATGCAGCTGTGGTTGGCCTAACACAAATTCCTCAGATTCCCTGAGGTTCTGATTCTCCCAACATCAAAAATATCATATTTTTTTCCTTGCCTTCCCAGGTACATTGTGAACGATCTAGCTCACGTACGATTGCCGTTCATCATATTCTGAGATTTGCATGTTATTGAGGTTGTTATAATATTGATACCTCCTGGTTCCCATTTATAGACAGCTGCCAGGGCCTGGAACATTTATCATCTCTCTATTGTGGGATCATCTCCTGGATGCTTTGCGTTCCTGTAAATTCATGAGTTTGCCATAGCACTGATAGACCTGAAAGCTTGTGGACTCTTTGCTTGATGTGTATAATCTAATGAGTGATTTAACCAATTAAACCTTTATGTATAAGAGGGCGTAATCAGGAAATCCTTGGCCAGATGTTACATGTCAATTAAGCTTTTATACTGTACTCTCATTTAGTTACAATAACTCAATTTGAATTTTCTACATTATCTTTTCACAGTTCACAATGTTTCATGAAAATAACATATGAACAGTGTAAGTTAATTGATGAATTTAAGAAACATATAATATTTCAAGTGAAATTACATTTTCATTTGAGCCCTTCTATTAACTACACATACATTACATATACACAAGGTAAAAGAGGAAGGGGGTGGTGGAGGAGGGCGTGTGCATGTTTCACTGAGCATGTGTAATAATGGAGTGCAGGTAGTTCTCACAATGGCAGATGCAAACAAGAAAAAGAGCAATCAGAGATTGTAGAACCTCGCCAGGACTTGTTTTGCGTGGTGTTTGTGTACTGGTGTGTTACCAAATTAATAAGACATAATTAGAACTGCCACTTTATAACTGCTGGCAGTGATGACCGGGTACCAAGATGTCCCACTTTGATGGAACCCAGCTTTGATCGGACACCTGACCCTGACCCATGACGTTTTTTAAAATTATTATTCAATTGAATTTAGAATGGGATTAAAATATATTCAATTCAAATCAAATGGAAGACTAAATAGGTACAGTCAGGGCCGTATTTAGGTATGTAGAGGCCCTGGAGCACGTAATTATGTCAAGTACCCTGTAATATTGCATGCAAGATATCAATTTCTATCATCATCCCAAGGGAGTTCCCATTACATTTTGTATCCAACTGATACGCTAGATCTGTATCCAGCCCATAACCAAAATCTAATCCGCTTGTTCGAGTTACCGACCCAACTCATCCACATAGTTTTGTCATAACTCTTTCACAGAAACATCATGCTATACAGTATATCGTTGTTTGCCCTATTTCTCAATAGTGAAGAATCACTTTAAAAACTAAAAAATTGTTGTATCCGGATCCAGATTCGGACCTTCACCAAAATCGAATGAATTCGTCCTTGGCACACACCCAGCCAGTCCATCAAATTTCGTCTGAATCCATCATAACTTTTTGAAATATCCTGCTAACAGCCAAACAAACAGACAGGGGTGAAAACATATAACCTCGTCCACCTTTGGTGGTGGAGGAATTTATTTGGCTTTTCAAATTCTGTGAGTTAGTCTCATGTGAATTCGAGTAAGGTGGGACAAAATGTCCCTCTCTCAGTATCTACATGTTCTCCCTTGGTCCGATATACATATACTGTATCTATATCCTTGGTAATTCTGTTCAGTATTCTGAACATTTTTTTTCATTTTGAAATTGTCCATTTATACATTCTGCTCGATGTTGTAGTGATGGAGACGTTTTTATCATCGTCGTTGACTCGGACCGCGGAGTTCATATGAGATGGAGGGGGTTATACAGCTCGCCACACTTTACTATAGAATCGCTGATTCTCATAAATTATCTTCAATGAGCAAGTAAATTGTGCACCCCGCTTGGCATTGTTTACATGCCATGTAAATTTCTGGTGGACTTTGTGGTTGATTGTTCAGAGAGTTTTAATCATTAACTTAGTATGGGAACTAAAAATGCTACTTTAACACAGTGCTGCACAAAAATGTGACTGGAAAAGAAGAGCGCTAAGAAAAATTTCACCATTGTCTTGGATTGTCACTATGTACTGAAAATTTTGTAATTACTCAAATCTCTTGATCTCTTGTGTTTTTGAGAAGTTTTTATTCGTTACAATTGCTCAGTACTGGTGGACCAATATCTGATGTAAATGTTGTATGATCAACCCTTGGCTATTGCTGTAAATACTGTATCATAGTTCCTAAACCTGTGCAGGTCTCAAGATCATTTTAGATCCTCGTGGAGGATCTCTAAGTCTTACTCACTTTGTTGTTCTTCATCTTCTTCTTGTGGACTTTTTTGTTTCACAGCCTACAATTTTCATCGAAACTTCCTTAAACTTGGAATATATATGTAAAAATATCCTGCGCAGACAGTAACCATCTCCGATTTTGAAAATTCCTCCAAGAAAAAAAGTTATGACGTCAAAATATCTCCACTAATGGAAATCGCCTAAAAAATTATCTCCGAAACTAGGCAAGCTTTTTGAATTCTGTTTACGGGAATCGAACAGGGCATTAGCAGAGATGAATTACTGCACATATGATACATCACTATGAAGACATATCAATTTTTATGACATCATTCCTATTTTTTGACATTTTTTTGTTTCACAACCCAGAGTTTTCTTCGGATCTTCGTGAAACTTGCCATGTATATGCAGAAATCCCACGCGCAAGAAGTAACCATCTGAGTTTGGAAATTATTCCTAGAAAAAAAGTTGACGTCATAATATCGCTGCTAATGAAAATCGCCTATACCATTATCTCCGAAACTAGGCAAACTGCTTGAATTTTGTTTGCTGGAATCAAGCCGGGCAATTGCACAGATAATTTATTGCAAACCTGATACATCACAATGATGTCATATTCGTTTTTATGACGTCATCATTAAGAGGACGAGGATCTTAGCTCATTTGAGCTTGTTAATACAGTAAACAGTGATTTAAGAATACAGACCAACAAAGGATTCCATTAAGTACAATGTATTGATAATTCGAAAAGTCTGGGATAACATATTCTTTCTTACTTTGTGATTATTCTTCACTAAGATTCTTTAAAAAAATAGTAAACTTATAAGGGCTCAATCAGTAAGTTTGGCTGAGAACTTGGAGTTATGATCTCGACTAGGCTTCACTACCCAAGCAAGCAGGAGAAGAGATCTCGTGGCCTGGTCAAGGTATTGTTACGGATCCACCTCAGGGTGGATTATAAGGGGAGCTCTTACAATCGACTCCCAAATAGTGGTCCTGAAGCCGCCATGCCACAGATAACTCCGTGACGTGATGGGTCACTAAGCAATCACAGACGCCGTCTGAGACGTTAAATTTAAATAGGGTCCATCGTCCAAATCCTGCTTCACCTTCCTGGCAAATCAAACACCCCGCATAGGGAACTGTGCCTCCAAGGTTCCACCAAGATCAATATACAGTTGAGTGTTACCGGAGGTAGACGCGTTGGCTCTCGACTACTCATAATGGAACAGCAGGGGAGAACTCCCTGTTGCAACACACTATGCCTAACCAATGGAATCTAACAATCAGACAGTTTGGAAATTGTTTATAATTTTGCAAAAGGCACGTACATATGTACAAGTCACGCAGTGTCACAAATAGAAAACCCTCATATAAGCATGTAAGCCCCTTATTCAGTCAACTTATCACAGACACATAGGCACCACTCTCATTCTGGGAAAAGGAGATAAGTAAGATAGACAGAGAGAGCGAGAGCGAGAGCGAGAGCGAGAGAGAGAGAGAGAGAGAGAGAGAGAGAGAGAGAGAGAGAGAGAGAGAGAGAGAGAGAGAGAGAGAGAGAGAGAGAGAGAGAGAGAGAGAGAGAGAGAGAGTAATGGGGTGTAGGGTTGACGTTGATCTCACCCGTACGTGAACCAACTGGTTCATGTATGCGGGGTGTGTGATATGGGTGCTTGCAGAGATGCATAGGATGTAAGATGAGAGTGTGAGGTGTAAAAGCCAGTTAGTCCTGAAAAGGACAGTTAGCACTTCGTTGATAGCTCTGCGTCAAAAAGGAAAGAGGGAGATATCGCAAAAGAAGGACTAAAGTCTGCATGGGTCAGTGTGTCTGGTGATCATGCACAGGAGCTCTCACTAGATCAGCCCTTCTGCCGCCTCGTGCTAGTTCTCGTTTGCTCTGGCTTTTCCTCCAGGCTTCAGTGTTCCCTTTAGGCTCCAGCTTTCTCTCCAAGTTCCTTCAATCCTGTTCTCACAGCTCCCAGATACGGTGCGCTGTTATGAACTCGCACTCCGACCTTCATAGCCGAAACGTGTTTGCCTCCACATCTGCTTATCTCCTGATACATTCGCTTCTCCAATGGTCGTCCGTGTGATCCGGTGAAGCCCACTGGTTGCCTTGAAGCCTGGCAGTGCGGCAGGGGCTGAGTTCTAGTGACACAGTGGGCACTGAGATTTGAGCAGTGCTGCGGTGGCTGAGGTTCAGTGATGCAGCAGCATGCTCAGTCCTGTGTTTCCTGCCCTTTCGATGCTGTTCCTATGGCGAATGCAGGCTTTTTCCGTGTGGAGTTGTTGAATCTGTGGTGTGTTGTGTAAAGTGTGCTGGATGCATGGAGGGGTGGGGATATATATTTATATACATCTATATATTTTTATATATATGCACACACTCCCATTCTCTTCCAGCCAAAGAAGCTGCATAAAGCAATCATGAAAGGCCAACCTAAGGTAAGCCCTTTGCTGTTTCAAACCTTTCCCAGAGTTCCTCCACAGCTATAAAGACGTTCACAAATTGTACATACACGAGAATCCCAATGCTATACACACCCTCAGCTGCGGACAGGTTTCATCGCTTGTTAGCTAATCATCAGCAACAGCACAGATAGAAATGCATACCAATGAGGCTCCCAAGCCTGTACCACATGCAAATGTCAAAAAAAGTCAACATACAAATGAAAAAACGAAGACCCACCCACATCTCTCACCTGTGAATGGAGGGAATAACCAATTAGCTCTCACCTAATAAATTAAACCCAGATGGCTTGGATTATACAAATAAATCGACTCCTCTTTGCTCTTCCAGCCGAGAAGCTGCATAAAGCAACCATGAAAGGCTACGCAAGGTAATCCCTTTGCTGTTTCAAACCCTTCCCAGAGCTCCTCCACAGCTGTAAAGATGTTCACACGTAGTACATACATTTCACTACAATGGAGTTGATGCTACTACAAACACAATGCATGTTCTCCTTTCCATACTGAATGTGGGGATGGTGGGGTGGGAGGGAGAGGGGGAGCCCAAATAAGCTTTACAATATACGACAAAATAACTATACAAGGGTTTCTTTATGTGTTGTGGTATACGCTACTCCGGGCATCTCCGAAATCCATCACATTATCTAACCTTCATGTTTGCTTATTATCCAATCATTCTACCTGGCAGATAGAGCTTCTTGTGAATCTTCACCACTTTTGTAGGTCTTGGGACCACATTCTGATTTTATTCCTCGTGACCTTCATTCCTTTCATCTCGCATCTGAAACCTACCCTTACTCATAGTTCCTGATGTATGATAAGTTCATATTCCTGTGTAATACCAAGCTTTATTAAAGATTATTACAAATTTTGTCTTTACTCACATACAATTCATGAATGGAACATTCTCCATAAAAATGCAAAGAATACCCCAAACCTACAAACTTTTAAAATCATTTTCGACAGCTTGAATGTGATAATGTTGATCAATAAACTACATTAAACAAATCAGATTACCTCTGCTCCTCCCCCAAACCACTGTACATTAATTCCCATCGTTTGGGCATTTGTACAATATCGATACTGACACAGATTCAGATTTACTTCTCGACGGTACGTCACCAGGTATCTCTTGGCTGTCCATCCCTTCTCTTCCCGTCAGGTACCCACCATGTTGCTCTTTTTGGTATATCTTGATCCTTCAGGTGCACCACGTGACCAATCCATCACCACTTCCTAATTTTGATCTCTTCTATGATGTTTTTCCTTCCTGTTAACCTTTCGACCTCTTTCTTACCAGCCATTTCAGGCCAGAGGATTCTCAAGATTTTCTTTGAGCTGCTGCAGATGAAAGACTCCAGTTTGCTCTTTATTTGGTGATTTTTTCCAAATTCATATCCGAATTGGAGAACTGACGACACATTGCTCTCAAAGATCCTCAGCATAGTGTTGGTGTTATACTTCCTTGTTTTCCATATTTCCTTGAGTCTCATGATGCATCCCTTGCCTTTCGTATCCGTCGAGGTACATCGATCAGTGTCGTCGACTCCTTCTGTTATAGTAGCCATGGACCCCAAATATGTAAACTTGTCAACCTCTCTGATTGATGAATTGTTGTGCATCATGTTGTTGTTGTTGGTTTGTGGAGCATGCATGTTCATGCCTTCCGCTATGGCCATGTTAATGTTCAGCCCCACTTGTACCGTGTACTCCAGTAGCCTATTTCCTCCGTCCTGCATGCTATGTAAGGACTGTGACATCAGGCAGATATCATCTGCAAAGCAAAGTTTCATCAGGCAGATATCCCCCTCACAGATTCCTCGCACATAGGCCTCCTTGTCCACCCTTACTGCACGTATAGTTTTACGCCTCAGCTCCCTGAACAGCTCAGCTCTGCCATTCAGCCTGGCCCTGCAACTCTGGTCAATGGTATCCAGTGTCCCTTGAGACAAAATTCTTCTTTGCCCTGCGGTGAGTTCCAAGACATCCACCGGCAACATCAAGGACGGTGGTCTTGAAGGCACTCCACAACTCTTCAGGACCCCCCAAAGCACCCAGACCCCCCAAATGTCAACTCAGCCTGTTCGCAAACTCCTCAGCTACTCTCTCATCCTTGAGCTTGCCAACATCCAGCCGAGGCTGGGATGGTACCATTCTCCAGGATTTAAGGTGCAGCTTTTCAGTTGCTTCAACAAGCCGGTGGTTAGTATTGAGGAATTGAGCACTCCGGTAGACCCTGCAGTTCTGGATCATCCTCCAGCGACCGTCAACGAGGATATGGTCAATCTCCTTTGCCACACCGACAGCGTTGGAATACCAAGTCCAGCGATGAGCTTGTGGGTGCTGAAACCATGAACAAGCCACCCTAAGTCCATGACTTCTTGCAAATTCAAGGAACTTAGTGCTATTCTGGTTCATAGTTCCTGACCCATGGGGACCAACACAGGTCTCATAACCATCCCTATCTGTTCCAGTCGATGCATTGAAATCCCCCCAAGACTAGAAGTGTATCTCGTCTGGGGCACCGATCAACCACAGACTCGAGCGTGGCATAGAATGCATCCTTCATGGTGAGATCACTCGCCTCAGTCGGAGCATATACAGAGACCAGGGAAATGACACCCAAGGAGTGATGAATCCTTCGTCTCATAATACGCTCGTTGACCAGTGTTACCTCAATTATCATTGGGGTCAGCTTATTGGACACCGCTACAGCAACTCCTTGAGTATGGTAACCATCAGAGCGACCAGACCAATAGTAGTTGTAACCACCCACCATGATCTCGCCGCAATCCGGTCTCCGAATCTCAGAGAGTGCTGCAATACCGATGTCCAAACGCTTGAGCTCAGATGATAACACAGACATGTGATCATCTTCTCTTAGGGATAGGACACTCCAGGCACCCACCCGAAGGTTAGCCTGAGGTTAGCCCAAGGAGACCGCCGTCTGGTGGACGACACCTCAGCACCACTCCGACACACTCTCCCGCAATCTGATCCAGGGATGTTACCCCGTGGTTTCCCTCCTATCATCAAAGATTGGGGGTCCCGAAGGCTTTTCCCCCATCCCATCATCTGGTGAGCTGCCCTGCGAAGGGAAGTTGCACAGGAGGTACTCCCAGGGAGTGGGTTTTCAGATTTTTTTTTGCGTTTTTGTGTTTTGGGGAATGAAGGGTTTTACGGTGGCCAGAGTGCAAATCCTGCCACCAACCTCTTAATAAGAAGTGACCCAACTGCAGGAGGACGTCCACAGACACAGTTGGGCACTAGATATGGATGGCCATTGGCTCACAAGGAGCTCCTCCGCCCTTTGACAGGTTTTGTTTTTAATCCTGCTGGGTGTCCATATGGTGAGGAGGGTGTTTGGTCTCCTCTCTCATTGAGGGAACAAGCTGTTAGTGTGTGTGTGTGTGTGTGTGTGTGTGTGTGTGTGTGTGTGTGTGTGTGTGTGGTGTTTATATATGAGAGTATGTATGCATGTGTGTGTATGTGATGTTTTTATGCGTGTGTGTGTGTGTGTGTGTGTGTGTGTGTGTGTGTGTGTGTGTGTGTGTGTGTGTGTGTGTGTGTGTTTCTATATGAGAGTATGTATGTGTGTTTGTATGTGATGTTTTTATACGCGTGTGTGTGTGTGTGTGTGTGTGTGTGTGTGTGTGTGTGTGTGTGTGTGTGTGTGTGTGTGTGTGTGTGTGTGTGTGTGACCGCTGTTTCCCGACAACCACTGGTCCGATGTTATTGAAACTTGCCAGCTATATTTTTGGGGACCTGAGGATGTGCCTTTTCAAGATTTGATATTAATCGGACAAGTGATTCCCAAGTTATGGCCATTTATTTACCAACCAATGGCAGTCGCTCGGCTCGAGCTGCTGGTGGTGGTTCTTCTTCTTCTTGGTTCGTGGAGCTCTTTGTTCTCCGTTTCGTTCCCGGCTTGGTGCAACTCATCGGCCTCATCTTGGAGGTGGTTCCTCGGGAAAGCGGCACATCGATGGGAAGGATCGGCGCCTCGTCTCACCAGCACGTGTTCGGAAGCGCGGGAGGATTCGCGGGAGCTCGGGAAGGATCGCGGCTCACGGCGATTGGATCCAGCTCTCTCTCGCTGGAGCCTGGGTCCGAACAACTTGAAGACCACACGAGGTGAAGAGGTTCGAGATAGGTTCTGGGTTTCAGCTCACCTGTCCTCCGAGCTGGAGTCCATTATTAAAGGCATCAGCCACCATTACTTGGGTGTGTGTGTGTGTGTGTGTGTGTGTGTGTGTGTGTGTGTGCACGTGCGTGTTTGCGTGCGTGCGTGTGTGTGTGTGTGTGTGTGTGTGTGTGTGTGTGTGTGTGTGTGTGTGTGTGTGTGTGTGTGTGTGGTGTTTATATATGGGAGTATTGTTACGGCTGTGGAAATTTGCAGAGCACCATTTTGGTCCTTAGTTCAGTTATGCCGATAAGTCTGTGTTCAGATAGATTTCCCCACCGTTGTCTCATGGAAATTATTCGTGTGGTCAGGGCTGTGATCTTTGAGTTAGCCGTTTTTCTTTTACTATCATTATTTTGGACCAAATGCTTCACAACAACCACCTCCACCACCAACATCGCTCTGACCAACTGCATTCCAACCACAACCGCCTTCTCCACAATGCCAACCACAACCACCTTCTCCACACCGCCAACCGCATTTCAATCACAACCACCACCTCCTCCACAACCACCCTCACACAACCACCTTCTCCACAACGCCAAACACAGCCACCATCTCCCAAACCGCATCTCCGCCAATACCCAACAACGGAACAACATCGCTTCACCTTCAACTCTGTGGGTTCCGCCATCTTTGCGCCGGCAATGACGAGATCGCTGCAAACAAATGCGGTGGTTTCCTTTTTCATAGCGATGGTCATTTCTACCACGTCCGTTCTCCCTTCAGTGTCGATGATTCCTGCCACATCTGCTCGCTCCAAGCTTC
>NC_140977.1:28847460-28849960 GCF_056783735.1 Eptatretus burgeri
CACTAAACCATGGCCCAGGATCACTGAACTCTGCAAAAGAAAAGCAGTTAGCAGGGAGCCAGGCTGCCCGCATGCAGTCTCTGGCTCAAAACAATGCAGGTGACAGGGAACGTGGCTGGCTGCTCACACGCAGTCCAAGGCCTTCCCTTTTGAACTGAACTCAGTGAACCACAACGGTGCTTGGGCTGCACAACGCAGTCTCCGTGCCAGCTCAAGTGGCACACGCAATGAGCACAACGAATGGATGCATGAACACAAACACGGTGCACGGGCCGCCACTGCAGGCCCGTGTTGTAGCTGCCAACAGGGCAGTTCTCGCAGCTTGCAAACTGTTGCCTTGCGGATCCTGGCGCACATGGAAATGAACAGGGGGGGGCAAAGCAAAAATTGAACGGGGCTGGTGAACATGGGCAGTGGGCATGGCATGGCAAAGGTGAGCAGGCAAACACAGCCCGCAGAAGAAGGCCGCTGCAGGCTGAAACACAGCCGGCAGATGAACTGGCCGGCACAGGCCTCGAAGAAAAACAGCCAGCAGATGAACTGGCCGGCACAGGCCTCGAAGAAAAACAGCCAGCAGATGAACTGGCCGGCACAGGCCTTGTAGCACACAGCTGCCGATGAAGTTGGGCGGCCTCCGCCTTGAAGTAAAACATGGCCAGCCGATGAAGTGGCCAGCCTTTGCCGTTCAGTGGAGGTTGGTGGAGGGAGTGCGGTGGTGCTGGCCACTCGGAAGGCGGGCTCGGACCTACCTACCTGTCTCCCTCCCAACCTATCGCCTTTGCCTGTCACTGTACATACCCACTCCCTTAATTTGTCAAACCCCAATTTAGCCCCAACTTATTTTTTTGTTGTTTTTATTTTTACTTCCCCACTATAAATCGTCCCCTAACCCCCTTTACTGTCCTTGTTCGGCTAACCTATCCTGTCACCTAGCCTACTCCCAACCCCTACGTTCCCTTCCCGGAGGGGAATAAGGGAGAGCTAACGTCCTGTGTCGAGGCCCAACTCAAGCCTCAGAATGGCCTCCCCAGAGTTCAGCGATCTATAACCAAAGTGGGTCCAGCGGCCCACAACGACAGCGAGGGGATGGATGGTGCGGAGGGGTACATTTCCTAATCTACCCTAACCATTTAACTGCTAAACTACCCCGGGGCTTTCAACAAGCGCCTCTCGCTTAAACTATTGGTTCTAACAACCCAGATTCCCGTCGCCTGTGTTGGTGTCCTCACAATTTCGGGCCTCGCCCCCCAATTTTCTCTCCGTGCCCTCACACGGTCTCCTGGCTGGGACACGTGGCTCCCTTTGGCAGGCACGACCCTCTGCCGATTCTCCCGCTATGGCACCCCCGGGCACTACACTGCCTCCGAGCCTACCAGCTCCCTAACACCGGGAGTGCCCCCATGGCACCTCCCTTGAAACGCACACGTGGCAGGCCGGCCTCCCGGCCCCTTTCCGAGGGTCACCCGTGCCCACAACACTGCCCACGCGGCTAATGGCGCCCCGGGCCCCGCACTAAGCAGGCGCACCCGTGCCCACTACTCTATCCCGGCCCCCCATGGGCCCATGGCCTACCGCGTCGACTAGCCTGGTGCCCGGGGTACCCACTCAGCGATACTCACCTTCGCAGCCACGCCCCAAGCCCGTCAACAGGGCTCCTGCACCCTCCAAATTGGTCTCGAGCCTACTTTCCCACCAACAACAAAACGACCTCCATTTTTCAATTTGACTAACCCAGCTAACTCACTCTACACTGACCCCGGGGTCCCTTGGGCGGGAGTCACTCCTCCCCCCAATCACTCATCGCACCATGCATTCCCCATTCACTCCACACACACAGACCCGCTGGCCTCACTCACTCAACATGTCTCCACATCATAACTCACCAACTCTTCAACACACACACCACTGAACTCTGCCATGCTTCTAACTACATCCCCTAACTAACTCGTGCTCCCACCTCGTCCCTTAAACTACAGCACGTTCCTTTTAACACTACGTAGCTAAACTACGTCCCCTCTACACACTCACCAGTCTGTCTCTGTCTCCTAACTCAAAAATTCATTTTATTTCCCAACCTAAATCTCGCTACAATCCCTCTATCTAATCCATTCCACGGACTCCATGAGGACTTACCCCCTGCCCCATGAAGTCGGTCTAGCTAAGCTCACCCTTCCCCCTAACTAGTTACCATCCTGTGCCCAGGTAAGGGGGTCTTTCACCCCTTGCCCAGGAATCCTGTGCACCCGAAAGTGAGGCTTGTTTTTTTTTTTTTTTTTTTCATGCGCAGCACCTGCGCGGCAACTCAGAGCTCGCGCACTTTACACCTGCCCGTGACGTCATGCAGCTGCACGTGTTCCTCGTCCCTCCTTGGACGGTACCATCCGGCAGAGATACTCCTCCTGCCGGATTCCAACCACACGTGCAGCCATGACGTCACCGTGCGCAAAAAAAAAAACACAAGCCCCACGTCTCGAGGGGTTCCCCACGCGAACACGTGTGC
>NC_140977.1:28854960-28857460 GCF_056783735.1 Eptatretus burgeri
AACACCCCTTTTTTTAGATAATTAACGGCCTCATTTAATTAAATCCTATATCAGGCGAGTCTTCGGCGACCTGCTCTCTATGGGGTCTTAAGGCGTATCCTGCGTTACCTTGCTGAGGTCTGAAGCTGCCATGTTTTTTTGGCCCACTTAACCATACCTTGACATTGAACAGGCCATAATGATTTCTTCACAATGAAGTTTTTTTTTAAACTTTCCTCACTCATATTATCGGCAACCTATGAATCGCTGGATACATTGCAATGCTTATAAACACCCGGAGATGCCAGCATTCATGACTTTATTTCGTTTCTGCACATGCCATAACCTCGAGAATCTCTTAAACTAAGCCGAATTACAAAATTTAAGCTCCAGAATTGAACTTAGCAGCAGTTCCGATCGATCAGAAAGCATTCATTTGTCCAATTCGGACATTGCTTTGGCGTTTCCAGGTGCATGGGTTTATCGACAGCAATTGGTAATCGCTTGTCAAGCTAGATGTTCTGTTGGAGTGCTCGCTTGAGTGCTTAAGCCATTTACCATGCTCCCTACAGTCGATAGTGATACAGTTCATGTCTTGATCGGGGTGTACAGTCAGCAGTTGCTATACAAGGTAGAGGTACGTATACAGTGCACACATGCATGGTATATATGGGTAGATTTGGATATGTAGGTACTCTCCACGGGTCTGTGGGCATGCCATGCCTGTTACGGGCGCTTTCGTGTCAAAAGTTTCATGCGCTATCATATGAAGGTTTTATCAGGTTTTTCCGTTGTCCTCGCGCCTGTTTCTAAAGTATTTGGTTATCGGATCTGCTTCACAAAGGTTATATGGTTTCTCTTTGTGAGTTTCGAAGCAAAATATATTTGATAATGCCCAATTTCCAAGCTATTTGCCTTATTAACGTGTTTGCTAAATTCCCGAGCAAAATTTTTTTCTACCCGTCACACACAGCTGTTTATAAAGATTAATGTAAATACACATCTCCTTGAAACGTCCACATAAATGCAACATTGTTTTTTTAATTTGTTAATTGAAATCCCTCCAAAACAACACTGAAATCTGCTCGAGGTTTTGTGGTTGTATAGAGTACAGACTGCAGTCGATAATCATACTGACTCCAATCTGCCGATTCCCCCAAAGTTGCTGATATCGCCATATCGGTAAAGCACGTGTGTGTGTATGTGTGTATGTGTTTCATAAAACATAACATTTTCTCTCTGCTAACTACCCCCCCCCCCCTCCGCTCTCTCTGTCCCATCCTCACTCCACCCCCTCCTAATACAGTGCAGCACTGTCCCACACATCATCTCTCTCTGTGTCCAAATTGCGTTTGTGTCCAGGCAGTGTTTATGTCCAGGCGTGATTGTCTCCGGATGTGCCGGGGTGCTTTATCTTCAGACGTGTCCGGGCGGTTTTTCTGTCCAGATGGGAGCTTGTCTCCGGATGTGTCTGGGCGATGTTTGTGCCTGGATGGCTTGCTCAGGATGCGTCTGGCGGGTTTTGTCTTCGGACGTGTCCGTGCGGTGTTTGTCTCCAGGCAGTATTTGTCTCTGGGCAGTATTTATAGTATGAGCAGTAGAAAATGGATTTCATAGATTATTTCGTTTCCATCTTAACTGTTATTTGATGCAGAATCATTTTGATGAAACGGTATGAATTGTAATTAACGCTCCACCGCATGTCTGCCTTCCCTTCCCCTACTCATCCTCACTCTCCCGCCCTCCTTGCTCCCACACCCCTCCTCTCTCTCTTTTCCCTCCACCGCCTCACTCTCCGCCCCACCCCACTCTCTCTCGACCCCCTCTTTTTCTCTCCCCCTATTCTAGTATTTCTTTCAGCGAAGCAATGGGTGGTATTTGCCAGTATGTAATAGATATATGCACCTAAGTGATTCATGACAACTCGAACATTAAAAAATAGTTCATTGTTTTTAATGTGCAAAGATAATTAAGCTCACAATATGAACTTAAACTCATATTTTTAAACAGTGAAATGCCAGATGGGTATGATGGTGAGAAAATGTTACTTTCATCAATGTTCAACTCTTTGATTTGTGGTTTGTTTGTGAGGAAGAACCATTGGTTTTAAGGGTACAGTGCGCAATGGAACTACTGTCTGTAAGCATTCCCAGCTTCTGCAACTCTGTTTGTTTCACCAAGATAAAAATGTTAGGCGATTCCATCTGAGTTCCACTGCAGCCAAGAATAGCCAAACTTACTATTTTTGCCAAACAAGAATAGCCAAGTCACGCTTGCACCAGGTTAAAGTAAAACTGGTTTACAGGACTAAAAGTTGTGTTAATTTTAAAATTTGGAGGACTGTTAGAGTTCTTTTGAAAGTTTTCCCCCCAAAAAATCTCTCGTGAAATTATTTATAGGAGCTACTTTTAGGTTGGGGGATGAAAGAGGGTGGGAGCTACCTTTTTTTTTTAAACTTTTCTTTTGTAGTGTACACTGTTTAGCACAATCGATGTCACGTCAGCTCTTTTCCACACATGTA
>NC_140977.1:28862460-28867460 GCF_056783735.1 Eptatretus burgeri
GGCCTACTTTTTCATCTGCCTTGTTTTCATAGGCCTGCCGTTTATCGGTGGTTTAGCTTCTTCCTTATACTCTTCCTTTCCCTTATACTTCATTTGACCCCACTTGCTGGTTGCTTGTGACGGTTTTCCTTTGTTAAACTTAAACTTCTCTTCTTTTGCTTTAAGCTATGGCAAACGGACGTTTGCACAATAGTGTGTACGAGTCACTCACTCGGAAAAATGGAGTGACAATTACTCCACCTGATGGAGTTAGTGTTGAGAACGTGGTGATGGCTCTGGGAGAGCTCGTAGGAATCGAGAATGTTCTCGCCGCTTCGAAAATGAGCCAACGTGTCGTGGTTTTCTTGTCGGAGGAGCGACACGTGGCTCAGGCGGTCGAAACCGGTCTATCCGTTCCGCCAGACGTCTTCGTTAACGTTAGTTATCTCGATACGATGGCGGTAAAATTAACACTGTCTAACATCCCGCCCTTCTTCTCGAGTGAGGAGATTGTAGCTGCATTAAGCGTTTTTGGCACAGTTGTGTCACGAATCTCCATGATTCCACTTCGTCTCCGCTCTGACGCTTCGGTTCGCCACATCATGTCGTTCCGACGTCATTGCTATATCATTCTAAAAAACAACGCTCAATCGCTCAATGCAGTTATGACTTTAAAAAATAAAAACCGCAATTACCAGATTTATATCGCAACGGAGACCACAACTTGTTTTATCTGTGGTGAATCGGGACATTTAAAAAGCGATTGCCCCAAGAATATATTAAGTGGCATATCTAGTGTGGTCGAACCCATTGAGACGAATAGTGGTATATCTAGAGTTGGGAACGTTGGTGACGCTTCAAACTCGAACAATCTGCCTGGGCCGTCGAAAGTGGAGGTAAATCCTCCCCTGGCAGATGACGAAAGCTTCACCGTTGTTCCTTCAAAAAGGAAACATAAATTGAAGCATTTAAATGATAACAATAGTCAAGATGTGACGGCGAGCTGTGCAAAAAAGATGGCGCCGGCTGCCGAGAATAATGACTCGTGTTTGGAAGCAACAATAGATGCTCTTTTTAAAACGAAAAATCGATTTGATGTAATTGCTCCAGAGGATGATGACTTTTTTGTCGGTGGGGTTAGTGAACATGAGGAGGAGATTGGTTTTGTGCAGCAGGGAGCACACGTGACCACTCCCATAGTCACAGGCACCTTGGATATTAACACCGAATCCACTGTAACCCCCCTCCCTGAAAAGACCAACAGTGAAATGTGTACCGTTTCTAAGTCACCAATTACTCCAAACCTGGTTGAATCAGGGTGTAAAGCTTCAACTAGTGAAACACCAGGTTCATCTCAAGCGGAATATAACGTTCCTTCCATTAGTATTCTTCCTCCTCCCCGTTTTCTTCACCCTCCCACTCCTCCTCCTCCTCCCCCTCCCACTTCTAATCTTCTTCCTCTTCCCACCCCTCCACCTCCCCCTATTCCACCTCCCCCACTCCACCTCCCCCTACTCCACCTCCCCCACTCCTCCTCCCCCACTCCTCCTCCCCCACTCCTCCTCCCCCACTCCTCCTCCCCCACTCCTCCTCCCCCCACTCCTCCTCCCTCCACTCTTCCTTCCCCGACTCCTCCGACTCCTTCCCCTTTGGAAGCGGAATGTGAGGCTTCCCTTATTAAACCATCAGCTCCATCTTTGGAGCATAACGATAATGTAATGGACACCAATCAGTACTCGGATTATGATTCGGACGGGGACTCATCACTTGCTTCTTGTGGCAGTGCTGAAGCATGGAATGATCCAGTTTCCCAAGATTCGGAGAGTGTTACCAGTGTTCCACCTGCTGATATCATAAAGTTTCTTCATGACACCTTTCGCAAGAAACATGTTAAAATTAAAAACTTTTTCCCTGACTTATCCGGCTTTATAATCTCTGCGAAGCTTTTGCTCCTCAAAGCCGGACAGCTTGGTGTGACGGAATCACAAGTGTATCGACTCCGGAAATGCATCCTCAAAGCAAAGAATGAGCTGCAGACACAGAGAGACTAAGTTTTTGACACACCCAAACTCTATGTTAGCCTATGGCCTTCTCTATAGCGAGTTTAAATATTAATGGGGGACGCTCCTCCATCCGTAAAGCAGAAGTTAAACAGTTTGTTGAGACAAATCACATTGATGTTTTGCTTTTGCAAGAAACAAGATGCAGCTCCTCTTGTGCAAGTGAATGGCAAAGGATAATGAGGGGAAAATGGTTTTTTAGTAGTCTGGAACACCCAAGGGCTGGGGTGGCTGTTTATATACAACCTTCCTTTTGCAGTCCCAGTGTTGTTTTTAATGAGATTATCAAAGGGTATTTGATTTCACTCACCTTCACGCATAATGGCTTTAAACACACCGTACTGAATGTCTACGCACCTAGCGATAGCACGGAGAGACTCGCCTTTTACACACACTTAGAAACGTCTCTTGTACACATTGATTTTGATGGACTTGTCTGCTTGGGTGGAGATTTTAACTGCACGATGGACCCCACCATTGATCGTAATGGAGAGGAGCCGCACCCAGCAAGCGCAGCGCCTTTGTTGAGAGCCTTGTCCAAGTTTTCCCTGGTTGATGTGTGGAGAATCCGCAATCTTTCTCTCCACCAATACACGTGGAGTCGGTGTTCAAAAGGCCACGTATCACTTGCAAGATTGGACCGTTTCTACATCAACAGTACCTTTTTAAATGTTGTGAGCAATATGGACATTATTCCGAGCGGCTTCTCAGACCATCACATGGTCGCACTTCGTATTCACCAACCAGTTCGGAATCGTGGTGCTGCCTACTGGACCTTCAACGCAAGCCTCTTGGATGACCAACTGTTTGTCGATGCCTTTGGTGTGTTCTGGAGAGCCTTGCTCCAACGTAAAACTTCCTTCCCCTGCCTTGGAAAATGGTGGGACAACGTCAAAGTGCAAATAAGATCCTTTTGCCAACAATATGGAGCCTACCACACCAAATATGACTCTGCCCTTCAATCCTTGCTTGCCAAAGAAATATTATATTTGCAGACCAACCTCTTGGCCTCAAATCATGAAAGAACCAACCTCTTGCTGGCGAAGAAAAAAGCTCTTCTTGCTGGACTTTGTGCAAAGCAAGCCAGAGGAAGCGCTGATTCGTCTCCGACTGGAGAATTTGTGCTACCTGGACACCTCCTCTAAGTTCTTTTTGGACTGGAAGATCAAACAAAGAGAAGTCAGCAGATAACTTCAGTAAGGACAAAGGAAGGAAGGATAACACACAATCAAAAAGATGTCAGAGCCTCACTCAGACACTACTTTACTGAACTTTATCATGCTCCGAAAATCGACAACAAAATGGTAACAGTGCTGACTTCTTCCTTACCTACCTTGTCAAAATCTGCAGTTCTACAAATGGACAAGGAAGTAACTTTGGAGGAACTCCAAGCTGCTCTTCAAACTCTACCCTCGGGTAAGGCCTCCGGCCTGGATGGAATTCCTGCAGAATTTTATAAAACCTTTTGGGACCTCCTCGGACCAGAACTACTTGAGGTTATAATCGACGGTCGACGATCAGGCTCACTGCCATTAAGCTGCCGGAGGGCTGTCCTCGCCCTTATCCCCAAAAAAGGAGACCTTCAGCAACCACACAACTGGCGTCCCATCTCATTACTCTGTGCAGACTACAAAATATTTTCCAAGGCCCTTGCCAACCGCCTTAAAGCCATAATCGAGGAGATCGTACACCCAGATCAGTCTTACTGTGTCCCGAAGAGGACAATTCATGACAGTATCTTTATTGTGCGTGATATAATTGACATCTGTTCTCTTGAGCAAAGAAATGTCGGGTTGGTGTTCTTAGATCAAGAAAAGGCCTTTGATACCATTGATCATTTTTATCTTTTCTCTGTTTTACGGGGGTTTGGTTTTGGGGAAAATTTTATCTCTCATGTGCAGTTACTGTATAACAACACTTTTAGTCTCTTAAAGGTTAACAACATTTTATGTCCCCCTTTCCCGGTTAATAGAGGCATTCGTCAAGGGTGCCCTCTTTCTGGCCTCCTGTACTCTCTTGCGATTGAGCCTTTGCTCGTTCGGTTGCGTGCACGTCTTCTTGGTTTCCTTCCTCAACCAATGGCGAACCCGTTTAAAGTGATTGCTTATGCAGATGATCTTTGTGCAATCGTTCGCTCGAATGAGGACGTCTCAGCCTTGGTCCGTTGCATTCATGAATTTGGTTTGGCAAGTTCCACAAAAGTGAACTGGGGAAAAAGCAGAGCTCTCCATCTTGGTCCACAAAATGGCGCCATTCCTCCGACTCTTCCCGAGAAACTTAAATGGGAAAGGGATGGAATTTTTACCTAGGCGTCTTTCTTGGAACTGAGAACTTCATTTTAAAAAACTGGGAATCTCTAATAATTAAAACTGAGAGACGTTTACGAAAGTGGAAGGGCTTACTTTGTCAACTCTCCTATCGGGGCCGAACCCTTGTTATCAACAACCTTGCAGCATCAATGCTTTGGCACGTTTTTATAGCACTGCAGCCCCCAGATTTGTTTCTTAAAAAATTACAATCAATTCTTATTGACTTCTTTTGGGGAGGAAAGCATTGGCTCCAACCTGGTGTGTTAAACCTGCCTGTTGCTGAAGGAGGACAGGGGCTGATTGCTATTACCAGCAAGGTGATGGCTTTTCGCCTCCTTTCGCTTCGCAGACTGCTGTACACGGACGTCTCGTGGAAGGCCTTGGCTCACTGCCTGCTTCGGCAGGCGGGGAAACTCGGCTACGATCAGCAACTGTTCCTTATTGACACCAAGAAAGTTGATATAGCATCAGTCCCCCTGTTTTATAGAAGCATGCTGAAGGCATGGCAGGCAGTCACTGTTCGCCGAAATAACAATGACTACTCCCTGGAAATGTTTTTAAATGAGCCTATCTTTTTAAACCCCATTTTTGAAGGGGTCTGCAGCAATTATATTCTTGTGCAGAAGTTTATTGATGCTGGATGTACGAAGGT
>NC_140977.1:28872460-28874960 GCF_056783735.1 Eptatretus burgeri
TGACACCGACCCATCCATCCATCCATTAGGACCATACTCTGCGCAGTGTTGGTGCTGCCGAAGCAGTCTCCTTGGCTATTGGACACAATCCTGGACAGGTCGCCACTCCGACACAGGTTACCAGCAAGCTGGCACTGATTTTGCCGACCTCGGAAGGATGACAGGCAGAGTCAACCCCACCTGGTATTAATTCAACAGCTGAGTGGGATTTGAACTCAGGATGCTAGGATCCTAAGCCCACCACCCTAACCATTAAGCCAACACCAGGCATACCTACTACCCATCTCATCCTCAAGTTTCGTCAGACTCCGTCCACAACTTTTGAAATATCATGATTATATATATATATATATATATATATATATATATATATATATATATATATATATATATATATATATATATATATATATATATATATATATATATATATATATATATATATATATATATATATATATATATATATATATATATATACATATATATACATATATATATATATATATATATATATATATATATATATATATATATATACATATATATATATATATATATATATATATATATATATATATATATATATATATATATATATATATATATACATATACATATATATATATATATATATATATATATATATATATACATATACATACATATACATATATATATATATATATATATATATATATATATATATATATATACATACATATATATATATATACATATATATATATATATATATACATATACATATATATATATATATATATATATATATATATATATATATATATATATATATATATATATATATATATATATATATATATATATATATATATATATATATACATATATATATATATATACATATATATATATATACATATATATATATATATATATATATATATATATACATATATATATATATATATATATACATATATATATATACATATATACATATATATATATATATATATATATATATATATATATATATACATATATATATATATATATATATATATATATATATATATATATATATATATATATATATATATATATATATATATCGCCCACCGGACGGACATATCCCGTCATGATATATATATATGGAACTAGTATATATACCCCGCGTGGGATAGGGTATATATGACCTACCTAAGTACCCATATATATATATATCGCACCTAGGTCGATATATATATATATATATATATATATATAACCGAGCGGTGTATATATATATACATATATATATATACCAACCCTTTACGTGAAGTATAGATGGAGATTCAATATATAGGAAAAACATATATATATAAAGCATATTTATAAACGGAAAGCACACATATACAATATATATATATATATGCACCAAAAGCAAATGTAAAAGTATATATATATATATCTGCACAAAAAGCAAATGCAACAAAGAGACACATATGCAGATATATACTACGCGAGCATATATACACTTACACATATATATATATATATATATATATACATATACTCCAAAGCAAAAGATATATATATATATATATATATATATATCGAGCCTACCCGTCTGGTGATGAGCCGCAAAATGGCGGCGGCGCCCCGACTCGGGCCTCGCTGGCACTGCCTGGAATGATATCTGGCTGGCTTGGGTCCCGCGACGAGCGACGCCACTGCGACCTCGATCGCGCAGACCTCCACAAAGCACGCTTCTCCGGACTCTCCGGACCCCGACAGACACTCTCTCGACTGATTTCGCCGCCGCCACAACTCTCCAACTCTCTTCTCTTCTCAACTCCTTCCTCTGAATTCGCCGCCGCCACAACTCTCCAACTCTTCCCTCTCCTCAACTCCATCCAACTGCCTTCGCCGCCGCCACAACTCTCCAACTCTCCCACTCTCCACTCTTCTCAACTCCGTCCAACTGCCCTGATTCGCTCCGCGCTTTATAGTGCGACAGGAGAAATCATATGCAGATTTTTGGATCAGGAACGGCTCGGGGGCGGAGCCACGCTCCCCATTGGACAGAGGAAAAGTGGGCGTGAATCATTTTTGATCCGCGAATCTGCATACAGCGATTATACTCTGTGGTGTCTGGAGGCGGGGCCAAATCGCCCCACGCTCGCTGATAGGACGGAACAGAAGTGGGCGTGAATCATTCTTGATCCGATTTCTCGGAAAGGCTGGTGTTTTTGCACCCGCTGCTCGGTGCGCGCCCTGTACGAGTCCAGTATCGGTGCCCACAAGCGGCGCGGGAATGGAGGTGAAGGTGGTGGAGGGTTTATTGTGGTGGTCCCTGGCCACAGTGACGCTTGGAATGGTGGTGATGCGATGATTGCGAGAGCGAGTTGTGACGGTAAAGGTCGTGGCTGTTGGCGTTGTTGTTGTTGTGAAGCGGCGTTGCGGTTGGTGGTTGTTGTGTGAAAGCGGTTGTGGAGAAGGTGGATGTTGTGAAGGCGGTTCTGGAGAAGGTGGC
>NC_140977.1:28887460-28894960 GCF_056783735.1 Eptatretus burgeri
TCTGTGTTTTTCCCCACGCCCGATCCCACACCATCCCGTCGAATCGCCCCGGATCCCTCTTCTTGCCGAGTCTTGTTATTTCTGGTAAAAATTAAAAAAGGAATAAACATCATCAACTCAGTGAAAAGTGACTCGTGCCACCTTCCTCATCCCGTTTGCGGTAGGGCGATTAAAACCGCCGTCTTTGTGTTATATAAAAATAAATCGCCTCCATCGTTTCGGCTCATTCTACGTTGGCGGGACTGTTCAAGTCCCGTGGACGTCACAATATTCATTATCGCTATCGTCATCACTCTCCAATGTCTGCTGTATATCATCAAATGCATCCACATCTGAATCCTCAATCAGTCAGCGTCGTCAGGTGTGACTTCAGCAATGTCAGCCAGTTGCCATGGGAGGACATCTCCTTCATACCATCGAAGATCAAGGTTACCATCCTTTTCCTCCCAACCATTTCCCCGACTGGCCTTCGGAAGCTGTGGTTGTGGAATACGCGCGGTCTTCCAAATCCGTACTTGGTGGTTTACTCTCCGAATATGCTGGGTAAGAGCTCGCTTACATGGTGGTAAGTTAGCCATATCCACATTCCCTGAAGGCACAAGACGACTTTACCTGGCACAGAGCTCGTTTGTACGAATGAGTCGCAGATCATCAACTTTTGCCACCTTTGACGCTCGACCATACATGGCACACATGAAGGTGTCCAACTCATCAATGAGCTCATCAGGAATATCCCAAGCATCGTCCAGTTTCTACAGAGTAGAGATATGTTTTGGAAAGCGCAGAAGAGTTTTCACAGGTTTAAGTTTGCCAATTCCTCGGAAGGCACTAGTGGTGTCACAGCCACTATAAGCATGGAGTGCCATGAGAGCTGTGCACTTTTCCTGGCCAAAATCTGTAGCTAGTTCACAGACATTTACCATCCTCTGCTTGTTGTCTTTGCCTGTGTCAAACCGGACAGTTGTACCATGAACAGAGGCAGCATAGTGTAATAGGATGAAAAATACATCTCAGTCTGGACTTTTCACTCGGACAAATTGATAGTTTCTGAGTCTTGCATACTGAACATACAGTATCATACGAGAGTCAGTTTCTTCCTGGGTTGATGTCAGCAGTGGTAGCTCCTCTCTAATTGTTGTTTGGCCATCAGCAGATGTGAGCAAATATGCGATGCCCTCACGTACAAAGATCACTCGCCTTCCATGCAACCTTGATGCATAGTTATCACCACTCCAGAGCCTAAGCAGAAGTTTGATGAGCTGTATCTTGTTCTCATCATTTGACAGGAACAATTTCCAATCAGGTGGTCTCTTCGTGGCTTCACCTGTAAGTAAAAGCTCTTCTCCACAGCCCCGACGTCGCCTCTCCATCGACTTCACTGAATCAGGCAAATATTGATCAGTGCTAAATACCACATCTCCTCTTTTTCCAATGATGTCAAACACTTTGTAAGAGATCTGACTAAAATTACTTGGTATTTCTTTCAGGTAATGGAAGCAAGCATTGCCATCATACAGAGTCAATGTTTCATTGGTTGGTGGTACATCAGCATCATTACAATCCTTGATCAGGTTTTGAAATGCCTTTGCTTTGTCAGTCTTAGCAAGATATCCATCAGCTGTCACGATGCTGTATGGTACGGGAGTTAATGGATATGTCAACAGTTCTTTCATATCGACTTGTAAGCCCTGGTTTTGTGACTTTACAAAGAGTTGAAATAAAAGGCTACATGACCCTGTTGCTTGTACTGTATGACCTTATTCTTGGTTGTCTTCATCTTAGATACCTTGTTCATGTCACTCAGAGTTTTGAGGTTCAGTCTCTTCACAGGCTCAAAGAAATCTTTACTATTCTTCAGTCGAGCTTCAATAAATTCATCCCGTTCTTTTTCATCAACAGCTTCAGCCTTTAGAACATCGTCTGAAACAGGATCAGATGCAGCACTTCCTGATGAGAGTATCAACAACTGATAATTTGTCTCTATATTGAAAGGATTAAGAAAACTTCTTATGGCATCTTTGGCCCTTTTCACCAACTTCTCTCCTTTTGTGACCTCTGTCGGACGTGTATCACGATGCTTTGTTCCCTCTCCACTGTCCAACATGTGAGCCATTCCAAGTGCAGCATCAACAAAAAGAGACCTTGCATGTGTTGTCCTAACCCATCTCTGGTAGGCCTGGTAGTTGGTGAGTAGTCCAAATGTACCTGCTGCACTGGTTCCAGCACCACCATGTGACTTAGCATGCCTCATGAAGGTCTCCTCCATGGTTTTATCCAATGCACAACGCTTGCCAGGGGTAAAAGAGCATGCGACACTGATAGCTCCTCTCTTGATCAGTGATACTGCCCCTGAGTGTGAGTTGTCTATATTAGCCATGAACACAGAGAAATATGTCAGATACCTTGCATAGTTCTGTCCACCGAAACTGAAGAAGAGAGACATCATGCGACTGATGGATGCAGCATACAAAAGAAAGTTGTTTGTCTTTACGGCTTCAAGGTGTGATAGAAATAAACAGCCATGGTCCATGTATGACAACCACAGCTGGGCAGTCTTCCCCAAACGTCCATTTGTGACTCCTTTTTTGAATTCTGCATACTGCTCTATGAATTGGACAATGGAATTGTCCATCAAGACAGCATTCAAAAGTATCTTGGCTGTGGGAATCTACTAGGGCACGTAGCTTATCTGATGATTCATCAGAGAAAGACGAGAACAGATCATCAGTGCTTTTATCTTTTAGGTACTTCTCTACAAGTAATCTTTCAAGACATTCCAACATAATCTTGTGACAATGTAGGGCTCTGTCGAAGTGCTTCCCGGACATCACACCACCCAAAGATCCTCCACTGATTAGTCCTGCTTCTAGGAGAACATCTGCTAACCCAAACCCAGCCATCTTTTTGGCAATCATCTTCATATAAGCGCATACGAGGTGGAATGTGCCAATTAGAATTATGTGGCTCTCGTACTTGTCTGGTGAGTTCCACACTAATGGGTAGGCCTTCATGCAAACTCCCAAGTCAAATGTAGTAATGACATAAGGCTGTCCAACTTCTCTGGTGCCCTCTTCAGCAGCACGCAAGCATTCTTGTTCAGTTTTGTACTCCGTTATGGGATGGTTAATGACTGGATAATAATCTATAGTTGTCAGCTTTGTAGGAGTCTCGCCTGTCTCTGAGATGAAACCTGACCAGCCAGGAACCTGTGGTTTGTTCTTTGTCAACATCCTAATGATCATCCGATCCAAATCATTTCCACTTTAGTTGAGTGTTCCATTGCTTCTCCTGAACCTGGATAAAGTAGCTGATTAACTTTCAGCTTGAGACTCTGTCTTTTGGTGATATAGCAGTCAGGAAGTATAACTGTGTCCGTCAGATGTGGAGACCACCTTTTACCCTTCTCTTGAGAAGGCATCTCTAGGCATTTTTCAACATCATCACCATCAACTTCTTGAAGCATGATTCCGTGGGCAGTATGGACTGACCCTTTACCTGTGAGGTCATTTATTAGTGAATAAAGTTGTCAAGTTCCGAGTGGAATACAGCGGGCCCAGATGGTGACCTGATGATCTGACTGGATAGCTGTGTTGATGACTGCATCACTGCCTCTGCGAGTGCTGTCTCCAGTTCCAGCATAAATGAATAACTCTCACAATGCCCCAACCTGTTCAAAAAAGTCATGAGCTTCTCACTCCTGTAAAGATGTCGTAGAGAAACACACATAAGGATATGTCTGAGAGTTTCCAAGATCCATTGGTAGCAGCACGACAAATGTCTTGCCCTATGGATTGAACAAGTCTCTGGATTCGAGGGGTAGTTGGTGTTGCCTTTCCAGTAAAAATGTAGCACAGGAGCTGTTGGAGAACATCTGGGATGACATCTTCTGGTGCCATTAGATCAGAGGGACTTGGTGGCCATTTAGGATCCAGTGCCTTTGAGAAACCATCTAAAATGGCTGTCTTCATTGTGTACCTGTGGTCTCAGTCATATCCACTGATGCCAACTCGAAGGCATGCTTCACTGCTGTATGGGTATCGATGTCTGAGCTGGACAAAATGTATGATTGCAACTTTCCCAGTCACAGAATGATAGCTTGTCTTAGAATGGTTCATGACTTTCAAGTTTGTGTTGAAGCTTGTGGCTCCGATAGTCTGGATTACATGTTCACTGTCTTCTAGGATGTCAATGTATATTTTTCTCAAACCAGACAGCTTCAAAATTTTCAGATCTTGTAATACATCATTCTGTACAATCTTCCATACAGCTTCAAATGCCTTCTTATGAGCTGCTTCTAAATTTATCTGATAAATTTTTGCTTCTTGATTTGTACTTTGCCGTTTCTCTGCTTTCTGCATGTATTGCATGTGACAGTTCTTGTGGTATTTCACTTCACAAGCAAAGAGATCATGCCCCCTGATTCTTGTTCGAAGTTTATCATCAGTTTTCTTCTCTGCCATCTCAAGCACTGACTTCCATCCATCATATTCAAACTGGCTGAGGCCCTGGCTCATCCAGCTACCTTTAAATTTAATCTTTTTTTCCGATTTTCTGAACCACAGAAAATACAGTCAGGGCTGAATATAATCTTGTCACTTGAACTTCTGCGGCTCATGCGCTGTTGTGTAACATTTGTGGTCTGTGATGAACTTGCAGTATGTTTAAGCCTGTCACGGTTCATTGTGAAACGTTTGTAACACTGCCAGTGGAAGCCAGGATGCTCTCCTATCACATCAGGGATCAGGTCATATGCTTCCTTCATCATGTGACAAGATGATGGAGGTTGTGCCAGTCACATATCTTTCACCTCCTGCAGTTTGGCCAGTTTCTTTTCTCCATCCTTATCTTATCACCATATTTCACCATATTTGTGCAATTCACCATATTTCAAACCCTTGATATGAACTATGCACACAGGAACTACAGGAGGTTCGCCACTTGTACCTTTTCGTTTTGCTGGTGGCTCTTCCATCATGTCACTTCAATCAGAACACGTCACCTGGAGATAAATATTGATACGTAAATGCATGTAGCATAGATCTTATCAGTCAGGGGGGTTTTTCATGTGTGAAACTGACGAAAAGTTAACATTTTGAGGGTACCGTCAGATATGGTTGGAAAATGGATAGTGAGTCCCAGTTTATTCACTGTTACCAGTTGAATTCATGCTCAGGGGACCCTAAGAATTCAGAAAAATATGGGGTCGAAGGGTTGTGGGGGGGGGGGTGCACGTGGACCATATCTGGCCCATGGCCTATTAAGCCAACACCAGACATACACCAGTGAGGGCATAACAATTTAGTTGGGAGTGTAGGAAGAGGAGGGGTGCAGGGTGGCGGATGATGCATTGCATCGTATATCTCTTCTGAGATCAATTAACTGGAAAAATAATCTTTTTTTTATAACTGTAAGACAAAGTCAAGTGAATTCCATAAACATAAATATAAAAATTATAAACTATACGCTAACGAGTCGACTACGGCGAGCAAAAAGTTTTTTTTATTATTGCCGGCAATTCAATGCTCATAGAAATTATATAAAAACTTTATAGATTATCTAACATTCGAAATAGTACGTACTTTATATCAATATGTGTTATTGCTGTTGATTTGCCCCATGACTGCCCTGCATAGACAGGGCTACTCCTCTTCCACAATTTTTAACATGCGGTGACAAGACATTGTGGCTACCCTGTATAATTATGGTCTGGTGTGGTGTGCTATTCCTGGTGACGTTCTGTTTGGCCACCACTTTTGTTTGTAAGAGGATAATGTTTCCGGTGCTCGCTAGCTCGCAATCTTACAAGAGGTTTTGGTTCCTTATTTGGATGGTATGATTGAGAGAGGTGTGATTTCAACACAATGGGCTACCACCATCTTGTGCCACCAATGTCCGAAACTGGCAGGATGAAACAATACCTTTTGAGGTGGATAGGACGCCATGGCCCAGTAGAATGACCCCCATTTAGTCATGATCTAATGCCACTTGACCTTTTTTTTCCTACGGGGACACTTGAAATCCATGGTTTATAGCACGAGACCAAGTCTTTCTCTTCTCTACAGCTGAAGCAAGTAATAACACAGTGTATAGTACAGTAGAGCTTAAGGAAACCATTCGGAAGGAATGTGCTGACATCAGTCTTTCCTTCTTCAGAAACGCTCAGAAAAACACATGTGCAAGAATTTCTGTGTAAACAAGGTAATGGGAATCAATTTGAGCATTTAATAAATTAAAAATAAAATGTATATATATATATATTTTTTCTTGTGTCCAGACGTCTGAGACACCCTGTATTACTACTGATGATGTGATCCACTTGTACGCAACTTGTTCACCCCCATATGTCCTTCTCCCCTCCCCTTGATCTCATTCTCATTCTCACTTCTACTCTGCTGATGGTGTTCCCTTCCGTTCTCTTTCCATTCTGCTCGAATTCTTCCATGAACCTCGATCATGTGCACAAAAATTATCCTGTTTTCATTTTTGCATCGTCATTGTTTATCTATCTATCTATCTATCTATCTATCTATCTATCTATCTATCTATCTATCTATCTATCTATCTATCTATCTATCCATCAATCCATCGATCCACCATGACCATTTTTCTTCTTTGACATCATTTAAACAAATTCATATTGCTCAACCTACAGCACCTGGATGCATTTTTCTCTTTTGTGCTTCAAACCACAGGAAACTAAAGAGTTCATCGAACAACCAACTCCGCACAGTCTTGACAAACAAGGACATGGGCGGCCTCTGTAAGTGGCAAATTTGATTGGTCGCAATGACGTAAAATACCCCAATATTTTGTCCAAGTTTTATAAACTTACTGAAGATATTAACACATAGCATCCCTTTGCCTCGCAACCAGAATCCGGATTTTGTGTGTAGACATGCATACAAATATCAAAATATACAAAATCCAGATATAGATATATATACATACAGGGGGCTGGAAAAGTAGGTATACAGTAAGGACTGTACTTGTTTTCATTACTGTATACCTACTTTTGCAGCCCCCTGTATATGTTTTTTTTTTCAGTAATGTACTGTATATTGTCTTTGTGATGATACAAATATGTTTACACTACATCAGATTGATACATTAGTGATGAAAGGAAGGTTTATAGTACCCTAAGGACTCACTCGGGTCTATAAAAAGACATTGCGAGATCCTGGATGCTAGGATGCTAGGCAACGAGTTGGTTTAACCATGAAGCCTCCACGCGACACTTGGGGACTTCCGATGTGTGATCAACGATTTAAAAACTGAAGCTATCTTGAAAATTCCAGCTTTATACTAATTATTTCAGGGTTTGCACCATGTGTGTAGGCTAAAGCGCCTGGACTACAAGTTCTTCGTGCCTGTTGTATGTGTCCTTTATGGAGTTTTGTGTGGGTTTCCTGTTTGCAATGATTTTCAATTTTGTTTGACTGCCAGACAGGGAGACAGACCAAATCAATGACCTCACTCCTCTCTGCACATGTGCGTTCGGGA
>NC_140977.1:28899960-28977460 GCF_056783735.1 Eptatretus burgeri
CTTGAGAAAGTAGCGACACAAACCAGAAGTTTCTACAATGATTCTGTACCAAACCATCAAAAATCGAATGTTTTGGATGTTTGACCTCACTGTGACCTTGACCTTTGACCGATTTTGACCAAAATCTAATCAGCACTAGCCATCACCCTGCTGAATCACGTGGTGTAATTTGACATTGGTAGCTTCTTCCATTCTCGAGTTATCGTGCCTACAAACAAACAAACAAACAAACAAACAGAAACGGAAGGCATCAATATACTTACGAAATCTTTAGATTTCATAAGTAACAAACAAACAGAAACAGAAATCATCATTTAAGTAACAAACAAACAAACAACCAAGTAAGTAATAAATAAACCAATGTCACCCGCAGGGTGACCCGTATCTTGCCAAAAGGTGACCACGTGTGACTTCTTTAAGGTCACACTGAAGTGAACAGAGCTGCTATCCACCAGGAGCGACTCCTTGAGAAATATCTGCCTACGAGAGATTCCGATGAGAATCATTCTACAGAGTAACCATGAAAAATATGCATTTGCCTCATAACGTCACCAAATAACGTCATAATGTCTCAAGCTTGACATATCGAGAAAGCACTCATCGAGGTATTCAATTTGAGGTATGACACGATATGGTTCCTAAAACTTGAAAATTTGACCTTGGGGTCAAATATGTTTGATCTTCGGCGCTAGCCATGAAGGTCAAGGCCAATCGCCACCAAAAATTAATCAGCTGAGCGCCAGACCATGAACTATATTCCCATGAAGTTTGATGACGATCCGATCAAAATTACTCAAAAAATAAGGGTTTCGTCGACTCCCCTGATTTGTGACCAAGTGACCTTGACCTTTGACCTTCAAAATTTTATGCGCTGAAAGGGACCTCTATAGGCCTCTGATATGCGAAGTTACAAAAATTTCCAATGATAACTGTGCTCTGCAGAATTTTTTATACGTGATTACAGACAAACACAAAAAAAACATACAAGCTGACTAACATCTTCTTCTTCTTCTTTCGGCTGCTCCCGTTAGGGGTCGCCACAGCAGATCATCCATTATGATCCGCATAGTGATTTGGCACATGTTTTACACCGGATGCCCTTCCTGACGCAACCCTGGTCGCCTCTTACGACACAGGGATATGGTACACCTATTTTAACCGGGGTATACACCAGCCCAGTACACTGGTACTCATTTCGCCGACCTCGGAAGGATGACAGGCTGAGTCAACCCCCTGATGTATTAATTCAGTGGCTCAACGGGGCTTGAACTCAGGACCTTTTGGATCCCAAGCCGCTGCCCTAACCACTGCGCCAACACCAGGCTCCTACAAGCTGACTAACATATCTTGCAAAAACTTCGTTTTGGCAAGACAACAAACACAAACAGTAAGGGGTGAAAACAGTAACCTCCGATCTTCGATGGCGGAGGTTAACAAGATGGACGCTCCAGGGACTTTCAGGTCCTTGCACGACAGACTTTCAGGAAGGAAAGCAGGGAATTTGAAGGAGGTGGGTTTGGGGTGGATTAGTGGGAGCAGAAAAGATCGTGGTTTTGAATGGGGGAAGATAAGAGATGGTGGTAAACAGCTGTTTTGAAGACTTGGAGGGAAGAGTGGGATTGAAGAGAATGTGGGATTTTGTTCCAGAGGTGTGGAAAAAAGAGAAATGAAAGAATGAAGGTGAGCAGCGATTCTTGATTTTGGTCGTTTCACAAGAAGGGATGCTGGCGAACCTGGTCCACCCTGCGGAAATATGGGGGGGGGGGGTTGGGGGGACATATCTCAGACAGAGTAGTGGGGAGGGGGCGAGACTGGAGAGGAGATGGGTAGAAGACAGAAAGAACTCCGACCTGCCTGCAGTGCGAGAGTGAGACTCAAAGGCTCAGCCTCATCACGGGAGATACCAATGGTCCTAATTGCCTTGGTTTCCACAGCGTGAAGCCGAGAAAGGTGAGAAGCAGGCGCACTGGCCCAGAGGGAAGAGCAGTACTCCATCACGCTGCGGACAAAAGCTTTTTATGTGGTCAGGAGCTCAGGTGGGTTGAGGAAGGACTTTGCATAATGGAGGATGCACAGTCGGTGACTGGCTTTGGAGTCCAGCTTGGAAATGTGGCTTTCCCAGGAAAGATCATGGCAGATAGTGAGACCCAGAAGCTTGAATGAAAGGACTTCTTCAAGACGATTGGTGAGAAAGTATGTGGGGGAGGGGGGAGGGCAGGGGGTCCAGATGGTCCTTTTGGGGAGACATAGTGAGTGTGAGATTTGTCAAGATCGAAAGACATGTTCCACATGTTGGACCAGCTTGTGATTTTAACCAGATCTGCAGAGAGTGAAGAAGCTGCTGCTTGCCAATCTCAGGGATGACAGATGATACGGCAGAGGGTGGAGTCATCAGCAAAGAGATAAAGAGGATTTTCCACTCAGAGAGATCATTGATGAAAAGCAGAAAAAGAACATGGCCCAGAACGCTACCTTGAGGAACTCCAGCCTGGACAGGAAGAGGGGATGAAAGAACTCCATTTAGGGCCACACGTTGGCTGCGACAGCAGAGGAAGTCTGCGAGCCACGAGTGGAGATGTCCTTGGATACCAGAGGAAGAGAGTTCAGTGAGCAGGGCAGGGTGCCAGACCGGATTGAAAGCACGCAATATGTATCGGGATAGGGCTCCGATTTCATGTCCGGCATTGAGAACCTCCATCCATTGTTTGGAGAGCAGAAGCAACATATCCCGGGTAGAGTGACCTGGTCTGAAACCAAATTGATGATCGGAAATCAAGCCATTGGAGAAGAGAAGGATTTAACATCTGAAGCGATGATGGATTCCATAACCTTGCTGATGATTGGGAGAAGGCTGTTTGGTCCGTAGTTGTAAGGATCTGTTTTTGTACCTATTTTATGCAGACCAGTAACGTTTGCTGATTTCCAAGCAGATGGCAGATGACCTTGAGCAAATGCGTGGGTGAATCGAGCAGAGAGATGGGGTGAGCAAGAGCAGATAAGCAGGTTTTTAGGACACGTGTGTCTTGTGCGTATATTACTGGTTATGTTAACACAAATATATTGTATTCAGAAAGTGTTGGTTTTACCAAACCACACCGTGTTTATTTTAAAAACAGCCGACCAGCTGTGTATTTCCCAGTTGTCTCAGGCTTCTCATGTTACCTGGTGTGAAAGTATATATATATATATATATATATATATATATATATATATATATATATATATATATATATATATATATATATATATATATATATATATATATATATATATATATCAAAACATGATTACTTTTTACATATATATTTAGAAATAGATATTATATACCAAATCTAATCCCCTAACTTCAGACAGCAAGGCACAGATCGAGTCCCATCACAGAGCTTGCTGCGCCACCTGCCAGCAACAAGTGTCACCTGCCACTCGAACACATTGTCATCACCACTCAGGAGGTTTGCAGTCAGGAATATTAAATTCAACCAAAGAAGTACAGTGACCCAATGACATGATGGTGATGTCATGTACATATAATATGCCAGTCTCACATCATCCCTGCTGATTCCAGTCTCACGAACACATTATCTCACAGGTTTCTGTGGTGATCGTGTGAATAGCTGTCACACCATAGCATAATTTCCTCACCTCTTGATGAGCGGGGTCTCCCAGATTGTTGCTTGCACACATCTTGCACCACCATACATCTCAAATTTATCACAAAGTCTTGTAATTGTTCTTCGTGATGGAGGTTCCGTTGCAAATTCACGTCTCCACTGTCTTTGCACTTCACACGCATTTTCCAATACCACTTCAAAATTACTTTACATTTTTCAAAGGTCAAGCAACCCTGTGTAATGTTGGTTACGCTTTACATTATGGGTATCGTTTGCGACTAATGCCATCTGTTCGGTGTCTGCCACACTATTTAAGAAGCACATGAAAATTGTGCTCCACCATGACTACATGACTGTATATATATATATATATATATATATATATATATATATATATATATATATATATATATATATATATATATATATATATATATATATATATATATATATATATATATATATATATATATATATATATATATATATATATATTTGTGGGGTGTGCATAACGAACAATTCTTCATACGTTGGTACATAATAAATAGAAGCTTTATGTTTATCGGAAAGCATCACCAACCTCCTGCTAGATTTGAATTGAGGTTTTTTATTTCACAGTTTGCCATAACATGTATTTATAAATATTTAGATAAACATTTTTATCAAAGTACTATCAGGACTACCCAGTGTTGCTCAGGGGAAGAAAATTGCGAAGTGGCGGGGGGGGGGCGGGGAGAGGAGAGTTGGCAGGTTGGGGGAGGGGGCAGGAGAATTGCTGGGTGGAGGGGGGGGGAGTTGCCCGGGTGGGAGGGGTAGGAGAGTTGGAAGGCCATGGCCGAGGGTTGAAGAAATGGTGGGTCCAGAGAGGTAGGAGAGTTAGAGAAATGCTAGGGCAGGATGGCAGGGTAGGAGATTTGGTGGGCCGGGAGAGGGGGGGGGATATGATAATTTGAGGGCCGTGGGGAGGATGGGGAGGGGCAGGAAAATCGATTGTTAACCTTGAGGAAGCACAAGACAGAAGCAAATGTTAACTCTGTACTTGCACTGCATTCTGTTGATGCTGCTCTGCGTTTGAAGAAAATGAAAGCGCTTACTGCGAAGTTGTTACAGATTGAATCGATCACGGTCTGGTGAAAATATTTCCAGCAACAATTCAGTATTTCGACTTAAATTTGCACCATTTGCAGACGGCAGTTTGCAGTCAAAATTATTCGAGATCCGGAACATACCGAATGAGACTGCCGATACGATTGCTCAATACGTAAAGGAAACTCTTGAAAAGTGTCCTCTTTTTTCAGTGTTCTCTTCGGAGTGTCCTCTTTTTGGGGGGAGTGACCCTCTTCGGAGTGTCCTCTTTATTTTTGGAGTGTCCTCTTTTTTGTGAGTGTCCCTCTCCAGATGGTCCTCTTTTTTTTTTGGTGTGGTCCTCTTCGAAGTGTTCTCTTGTTTTCGGACCTTCCCTCATATTTACTTTCGGTAAGTTAAGGTTGGGGGTAGTTATGTACCAAAATAGCGAATTATTGATTAAATTATGTTAAGGGAATTACAATAAGAATTGTACAACATATGTACAACCCTATGTGAAGTTAGGATTAGATGGGACGTAATGACCTAAGGCGTGACATAATTTATACGCTTCACCAGAGGCCTGAGTTTTATGATGAAAGAAAGGTCATCTGCCATGGTAATTGTACATTAGGACTTTCAGATTAGTTTAACACTAATCTGCTAAAAAATATTATAAAAAAACCACAAACACATATAATTACAATTTTAAACAGTCACTGCTGCTGTTAAACACGAATCTGCTATTTATGAAAATATAAATAAATGAAAAAACAAATGCAGATGACGTCAAGGTCATCTGCCATCATCTGCTACAATCAATTGGAGAAAAAGCTCTGGGCTTCCAATTTGACCAATACAGATCACAGAGTTACCAAAACTTTTTCAGGAACTGACATGGAGTCGCAATGAGCTAAAATACTTGGGGGTACATCTTACATACCGTACATACATATACTCATGGGGTATGCTTACATATTGAAAGCAGTCACGAACAATGCTTCCCCATTGTCTCAGGTCGCTCATCTGCATTTGTTTTTTTTCATTTATTTATATTTTCATTAATGAATGCATTTCCCACGGTTCCATGAATTTTCCTGGTGTAGCGGCTAAGATGTCCGTCGGCATGCAAAATTTCAGCTTTCTACGTCACCCGGAAAGTACCGAACATTAATATCAGTCAGTGAGTCAATGAGTGGTTAGAACGAGCTTTATGTATTTTCGAGCATGATATGTTTACACATTGGAAGCAATAATGAACTTCCCTATTGTCTCAGGTCGCTAACCTGCATTTGATTATTTCATTCATTTATTTTCATTTTTTTTTCTTTTATTTATATTTTCATTTACGGATGCTTTCTGATGGTTCTGTGATTTTTTTTCCTGGTGTATCCGCTTTGATGTCCATCAGCACGCAAAATTACGGTGCTTCTCCATGTCTCAGTTCACTCAAGTGCATTGATTTTTTTCATTTTTTTTTCATTTATTTATATTTTTATTTACGGATTTTTTCCGATAGTTCTTTGATTTTTCCTTGTGTAGTGGCATCAATGTCCGTCGGTATGCAAAGTTTCAGCTTTCTACATCACCAGGAAGGTACCGATCTTTAATGTCAGCGAGTTTGAAAGAGCATTGTGTGTGTGTGTGTGTGTGTGTGTGTGTGTGTGTGTATACATATAAATATATATGGGGTTGCAAAAGTAGGTATACAGTCATGAAAACAAGTACAGTCCTTACTGTATACCTACTTTTGCAGCCCCCCTGTATATATATATATATATATATATATATATATATATATATATATATATATATATATATATATATATATATATATATATATATATATATATATTGTTGCAGCCACAGGTACCGAGACACCAGCTTGTCACTCGGGGGTTAATCCCTGGTTGTCCTCGGTAGAGCTGGACCTGGGGCCACCGCTCACAATTAACGTTGTGGTACAGTGGGTTGTTTTAGAACCATGAACGCCACCCAGTCAACCACGAGTTCCAGTGTCCACCGTCTAATTATGCCGTTTAACGAGAGGTCACATGGTTACCTGAGTGGGGAACACGCCCTCGGAAAAGCACCAATCTTATCTTTATTAGATTTTAATTAAGGCGGCCGAGCGTTTTAACCGCTGGTGCGTGCCGACTATTTTTGGTCAAATCTGTGGTGATTACCTCTCAGTCTATCTCGGTTCGGGCAATGCCAGACCAATGGAAGGAAAGGACAAACACGGACAAGTTGGAAGTCAACAAATGATTTATTAATAAGGAAATAAATAAATAAAAAGAATTTTATTTCCTGAGGTAAAAAAATGAATAAATTCCAAAACAATCAAAATGAATAATTAATCAGTCAAAATCAATCAAAATGACAGGAAAGAGATGGAGAGCAGATGCTTATCAGGTGGGTTGACTTACAACTAAACACAGACAAGGGCACCCAACAGATCATTCGAGGGGGGGGGGGAGTAGAGTCGTCTCGCTCACCAGAGAGAAGTCATCCGTGAAGTGAAGACAGCCTGAAATGTGTGTGTGCATGTCTTGTCCGTCGCCAGCACCCACCCTTGCCGTGCATCCACTAGCTAACAGCCTTGAATGCCAGTTGACGTCTGGGGGGCAACCGAGACAGTCTGTCATGGGTTTAGACCCTGGTGCTGCGACACGGGCAGCTCCTCACACTTCACGAAACTGGTGACATCCAGTGACCCACACGGTCCTTTGGTGACTGACCCGCACCTCACTCGTTGTGACCGACCCGTGCCTCACTCGTTGTCGGTGCTGCTCACACCCACACGCACACCACACACTCGCTTGCTCGCTCGCACCCTTCTGGCTCGCTTGCCCAAGCATTGGAAAGGACGAATTGTCTCGTTGTTGGCACTGGTCAGACACCCACACGCTCACTCGCTCGTTTTCTCGCTTGCGCGCTCGCACTCTGGCTCGCTTCTTTAGAACAGACCTCCAATTCTTTTTATATATGCGGTCCGTCTCGGCAGGCAGAGAGTCCCCCCAAGCTCATCCTGCCCCACTTGCGCACTGTTACCATGACAACCCATGCGCTCGAAAAAGGGCGGGCCTCCATGTTTGTGAAAGAAATGTGTGTAAACGTTGCTGAAGAAAAAAAATGGTGGGCATCAGCGCTCGCGAAACAAATATGTGCATAAATGTGTCTGTTGTAAAAAAAAAAAGCTTCCCATAAAGCTGCTGTCACACCTTGACGGTTTAGCTAGCATATGCCGACGTATGAAAATTTGTCTAAAACGCTGGCACACGTCGAATACGTTATTGGTAAGTTTTGTATATGTTAAGAGCACGCTGAAGCACGCTGGCATACATCGTAGTATGCCAAGCTCGTCGACAAATTTTAACATACTCAAAATTTTTCGACGTATGCCAGCGTATGACTCACACATTCCGCATACGCTGGCCATAAGTTGTAGGCACATTACGCGATCGTTGACACATGTCGACACACGTTACTTGTAAGTCATTCATAAGTTGAAACACGTCGAGGTAATGTTTAGCGTACCCAAAACTTATTTCTAACCTATGAGTAATGTGCTTTGAACGTATGTGTAACGTATCTCCAACGCATATTGACGTATGTAAACGTATTTGACGTCTTCCGGACGACCACAGAACTTCGTGAACGTGTTACTAACTTACAGCTACCATATAATGGTGTATTGGCACAGTTTAGGGGAATTGGTATATAAAAATTGGGTTCACACAGGAGGAACCCGTCAGTGTTACAGACTCCATGTTTTTTTTCTTTTTTTTTTTTTTCTTTGGTATGACGGTGACGTTAACACTTCGATTTCAAGTGCGGTTCTGATTTAAATTATTGAGCGGCAGCCTACTAATTATATTATATTACAACCGCACTAGAAATCGAAGTGTCAACATCACCGTCATGCCAAAGAAAAAAAAATAATAATAATAATAAAAAAATAACTATGGAGTCTGGAACACTGACGCTAAACATTACCTCGACGCGTTTCGACTTATGAATAACTTACAAGTAACGTGTGTCGATGTGTGTCAATGATCGCGTAACGTGCCTACAACACGTTACTCATAGGTTAGAAATAAGTTTCGGGTATGCAAAACATTCCCTCGACGTGTTTCGACTTATGAGTAACGTGTGTCGACGTGTGTCAACGATCGCGTAACGTGCCCTACAACTTACGGCCAGCTTATGCGGAACGTGTGAGTCATACGCTGGCATGCGTCGAAAAATTTTGAGCATGTTAAAATTTGGCGACAAGCTCGGCGTACTACGATGTATGCCAGCGTGCTCTTAACGTATACAAAACTTACCCATAACGTATTTGACGTGTGCCAGCGTATTCGGCAAATTTTTAATACGTCAGCATACGCTGGCTAAAACGTCAAGGAGTGACAGCGGCTTGACACTTCGATGTCTAGTGCGGTTATGATTTGAATCGTCGAGCGGCAGCCTTTTAATAGGATACGCCACGTGATCGTCGGCGATACGCTGCCGTGCGCTATGCATATGTTAGACTATCGTTGGGCATAGATTGTGAACGCCAACAACACGCTAAGCATTCATTGGTATTAGTTATCTATATGTTATCGAAACGTTCTGTGTACGTTACTAATATGTTATGCATACGTCGAACTCGTTATGAATATGCCCAAAACTGGGGAAGAAACAGCAATAGTTCAGCATACGCCAGCATTTTACATACATTTTGATACGTTGCCATACGCTGGCTAAAACGTCAAGGTGTGACAGCGGCTTAAGAGAGGGGATGTATTATTTACCATTCTCAACGCATCACATTTAAAATCCCATTAGACATGGGGATGGGGCTAATCTAAACATGCAGTTAAGGAAATAACTGTCTAAGGACCTGGATGTGTGGATGCATTCATCAGACCGGATTCTGAAATCCGTAAAACTATATACATATATATATATATATATATATATATATATATATATATATATATATATATATATATATATATATATATATATATATATATATATGCTTCAAATGATGATGATGATGTAGTTGTTGTTCTCAAGGACATTTATCACAGATCACTCTATCTTTTCTGCGACCCTCTCCACCCATTCCTCCCCAGAAATCACTATGCAACCCCAAGGACAATACCCCGGCTATGAGCACTCTGCTGTAAACATAGCACCAAACCCCACACCAATGTACGGCATAAAGCCAGCAAAGGACTTCCTTGCCTGGTCTCTCTTCAACTTTGCTTTTCTCAATGGATGCTGCCTGGGTTATGTGGCCACGGTGTTTTCCATCAGGGTAAGAGTGACATCAATAACCCCGTGCACCAATGGTGGATTTATTTTTTGTTTTTGAATCACCCACTTTTAAGTTGTTTTCATTTGGGGATTGCATTTCTAGCGTATTTGAATTGAATCGACCACAAGCTCTTCTCATGATCACTATATAGACCTTACTTGCGAAAAGGTGGGTATGGTTCATAAAGTTAAAAATAAAAAATAAAAACAGGATGAACATGTATAAAGTAAGATGTGGATGTTAAAGGCAATTTAATAAATACATGTCATCAGTGGTTTATGGCAGTGGCTCCCAACACTTGGGCTGTGGACTCCTCCGTGAAAAATAAATGTAACATTGGCTTCCCTGCCCCACCAAATGACGTCACACATGTGACTCACCGCAGGTCGGAAGCAAGCACTCGTGGAAGGCTGTCATTCTTCTTGCTTGTATCGTAATTACCTCTGCCACCGAATGTGGACGGAGATCGTTTTCACCCGTCTGTTTGTTATGACGAATATTGAAAATTTTCGTCATATGTAGGTCTGTTTCGTTTGTTTGTCTGTGAAAAGGATATCTAAAAAAGTTGCCAACAGATTCAGACAAATTTAGTGAACAGATTGTGTGGGTGCCAAGGTCAAATTGATTCGATTTTGGTGAAGATCCGAATCTGGATCCGGATCTAAGAATTTTTAAAGAGATTTTTCACCATTAAGTGATATGGCTAAACTTATATATAGCATGATATCTCAAAAAGTTAGGGACGGATTCGGCTGAAACTTGCTGGGCAGGTTTGGTGTGTGAAAAGGAAGAATTGTTTTCATTTTGGTGAAGATCTGGATGCAGATCGGATAATTTTTTATGCCTCCGTGACAGGGCCAGTGGCATTATGTTTTTGGGTTGTACGTATTGTATGTCCATCCTGATTTTCTATGTTTTCTCTCCAACTGCTTATCCGATTGACATGGAATTTTCACTTTAGGTGCGACTACTCGTGGAGAATATTTTAATGATAATTATGACTTCATATGTCACATGATTTGGCATCCATGTTGGAAAAAAAAGAAAAACTTTGGGTGTCTATCTCCGAAACCACGCTATGGAAAAAATTTAAACTTGGCACATGTAAAGTACTCCCCATTGGAAACAAGTCTTTTTATTTTTTGATGATTTCATACGTGGCTTCATTGTGACGTCACAAGTGCATAAGTCAAATGCTTTATCCGATCAGTACTAAAATTTTTGAGTCATCAAGGACTAAATTGTATTGGGGGGGAAAAAAAATTGTTGACATCATTGGTCACGTGGTTCGGCAGCCATGTTATTTTTAACGTAAATACCTTTAAAAAAAAACATTCTTCTCCGAAACAGCTCAACAGGTCGAGGCGAAACTTTATAGGTATGAATGCCCATCTATGAAGAACAAAAAGTTCTCCAACTATGGATGCTATAGGTCATGTGATTTGGCAGCTATGATTTTTTGAAGAATAAACATTTTAAAATGCTTTCCAGAACGGCTTCATAGATCAAGGGGAAACTTCACCCACACATTCCCCAAGCCTTGGGGAGATCAGGGTGTTCACAAATAATTAATAGGTCACATGGTCTGGCACCCATATTGGATTGAACATAAATCTTTGAAAATAATAATTTTTCTTGAACCACTTCATCAATTTTCTTTGTAATTCTAAACCCCCCCCTAATATAATAGCCGAATTGCAACTTTGGATATTAAAAAGATAACATAAATAAATAAATAAATAATTAAATGAGTAAAACCCCCACCCCCCCCAAAAAAACATAGACTTTTAAATGGTGTTAATGCAGGACCTTGTTCTTCCCACGCCGAAGCCAGAATGCTTATGGCATTTCCCCGCTGGACGGCCAAGCTTAGTTTCTGCTTGAACCAGACCAGTTGCGTTATTTTGCCCATGGATGCAATGAGCCTTCTACTGATGCTGGACGATGCTGGACGATGAGCCAACGATGCTGGACATACGTCTGAGGCCAGTTTGACTGAGGCCAGTGTATTGATTGCATTTCAGAACTTCTGCATCAGTGGCTGCTGCTCCAGCCATTGAGGCTGTAATGTAAACGTGTGATTTGGCGAAAATGTCAACACAAGTGCAATCTCAGGTTAGGTTTTTCCCATTCTTGTATCAGACGATGGTCAAGCTGTTTAAATTCTTGGCGATGTACCATGTACGGCTTTTCATAGTGAGCTTCGACAAAGCTTTGTGGGCACAACGCTGGGCGATGCCATAATATATAGACGCGACGTGGAGTTAGGTTTGCATTTTTCACCATTCCAAATCCGGCTGGCAGGATGGCCGACAGGTATGCACACTCGCCTCCAAGCTGTCTAAGCTGGGTTTGAATCCCGTCCCAGCTATAAACTGTCATCTGGTGTTTCACAGGCAAGGGGATTCATTGATGCGTGTGCCATCCCTCGGATGGACGTTTAACTGAGTGTCCCATCTGCCGGCATTCGTTAGTGTATGTCAAATATCCCAAAATGTCCTTTGTGAAGGGCAGGCAAAGTATCGCTGGCACCCTGAACCAAATTCCAAATTTCTACCCAAACCTACAGAGGGAATTTTATCAGTGGTATAGCCAGGCCCTCAGCCAATCATGCCACCCTACACCCTTGTGGTGTGAATAAATAAGAAGAAGAAGAGGACCATTCCCAATGTCTGGGGAAATTGGCACCTTTGTTTTAAAATTGTTTACCAGGAAGGGCTGGGAGAAAAGAATTCATTAAGTGCCCATGCTAAACAGGATTTCCATTGGAATGTTTTGTCATGAGTCCAATGCAGTTAAAAGGGAATGGGGATGGGTTTGAGGCGATGGAAAAGGCCTGCTTCTCTTCTTTGCTTTTGACTTTGGTACGTGGGCGTTCTTTGCAGCCCCATTTCCCCACCCCCTGCCATCCCAGTCTTTTTTCTTCTCCTCCACAAAATGCAAAATCTGGATGACCTCCAACTAAACAGTAAAGCTGTGCGACTTTACTGTGGAAAAAAGCATGGGCGTTGCCTCCGATTTCGAGATGTGGCCTCCAGATGTGGAGTGTTTGCAATTTTTCACTCCATCCATTGGTTCGGCCATTCTTTTCCCCTTATGCTCCTGCTTGTTGCTTTTGTCCTTCCCAGCATGTCCAAACTTGCATTGGGAATTTATCTTCCTCTCCCACTTAATGACCATCCATCTTTCCTCTTCAACTGTATTCATTTCTGCACCGCACTCCTGTTTCTTCCTCATTACTACATTCATCCGCATGTCTCCTGCGAGTCTTGATATTAAAAGAAAGTGTAATCTTTGAAAAGTCGATCACATGTTGCTCACAGCAATAAACAGGTCACACGCCCCTAAAATTGTACATCAAATGTATTTGAAGGAAAAGGTTCTCCTTTGAAGTGAGATTGTGTGACCCCTGAAGCAAGGTCAGCTACTCAAAGCGGATTTACATGAACGATATGCAAAGCAGAACTTTTACAGTGAAAGAAAGTTTCAAAACTCATGTTACCATGATGCCAATTTTCTTTTCTTGTCACTCCATCTTGTCCCATCAGTCTCGTGACAGCCGTCAAATGAACGATCAGATGGGTGCTGCCAAGCATGCATCGACAGCCAAAGCCTTAAACATCGCTGCCACAGTCTTTGGCATCATCATGTTGATCGTAGTGATCATCTTGTGGGTTCGTATAATCGCAAACCTGCAAGCTGTCATCCAATCGAGCAGAACAACTCATGGGGGGTACGAAGGCTGAAGGAGGGGCGTGTTGGAGAAAGCCAGTGGTTTATACAACTGCAGTCTTGCTTGTGCTCCCTGCAACTACATAATCTGCTTTTGCTAAAGTGAGATGCTGGTTGCTTTTGCTTTAATTGCTGCTATTTCTGCTCACTTTTACAAAAAAAACAACATATTTTCTTTCTTTTATAAATTTTTCAAAAATATCCTTGATTTGATAAAGTCATGTATTTCTTGTTACCAATAAACTGTTTCAAATGCTTGTGCTTCTGGCTGCAGCGATATTGTTAATCGGTCAATTTTAAACAGCTGTACTAACATTGATGATACATTAACAATTGATTCACTGTTTTATTTATTTTATTTTTCCACAATAAACCAAGTATTCCATTTCTTGTTTGACTTGTTTGACAAATTGCAAAAGCGTCTACCACTTAAATTGGAAAATATGCCCTACTTGTTCGAGCCCCTTAAGGCCATACTTGTTTTTTTTAATGCTTTTTGAAAATGATTTTTAATGCTTTTTTACAAAATATATGTTCACAGACTTTTTTTAATACTTTTTAAAAATGCTGTTTTATGTTTTTAATAAAATGCTTTTTTCAATGCTTTTAAAAAAAAACCTTTTTAATCCTTAAAAAAAAAAAAATTATTGTTTTTTTTTAATGTCTCCACTAACGAAGTTGCCGGAGACATCGTGTTTTCGGTATGTGCGTCCATGGTAATTTTCTTGTTGCTCTGCAACCGCTTATCCGATTGACATGAAATTTTCATCATTGGTGCCACTACTTATGTAGAATATTTAAATGATAGATACGATGTCATAGGTCACGTGGTGTGGTAGCCATGTTGGAAAAAAGGAAAAACTTTAGACCTCTGTATCTGGAAAAAATTGAAACTTGACATGTCAAGTACTCCCCATGGGAAATTAGTGTGATTTTGGATGATGTCAAAGGTGGCGTCGTTAGGACATCATAATTGCATACGTCGAATGCTTTATATGAGAAGTATGAACATTTTTGAGGGTCATCTAGGGCTAAATTGTATGGGGGAAAAAAACAATTGATGACATCAGTGAAGTGGTTTGGCAGCCATAGTTTTTTTAGGTGGGTGGAGGCACATCTGACGATGTCACGATTTTGAAGAGTGCCCTTCTAGTTAAGTCAGCTCACTGACCTAATATAACCGTTCGATGTCCTCAGATCCGTGCGTGTCTGTCCATCCGTCCGTCTGTCAACAATTTTTACTTTTTTATCTCCTCCCAGACGTCTTGGCCGATTGAGTTCTAACATGACACGATGATAATACCAGTTAGTCTCTATAGATCGTCTGAGCACTTTTTCACATTTTCACCTCGGGGCCAAGGTTACAGGGTCATCAAGTGCAAAATGACCGATTGGTCGAATGGCCTAGAAGGAAGCATCAGGCGGCTATAATGCGTAATGGGTTTCATAGGGATTATTAAGAAGATTTAATTCGACCAACTAGTTTCTCGTTACCTCTGTCGTCTGGCCCTGTTTATTGGGCAACCCGAGGTCCGCTGACTTAAACACGGCTTCGTGTGGTTATTTTAAGTTCAATTTTAATTGCGTTTTCACTTTTCATCGTCGCTAAGGTTGATTAACACTCGGTTACATCAAGTTTTGTGAAAATTGAATGTTTATATCCTCGATCTGTGTGGAATACATTGCAGCGAGGGGTAACTTCCATGGGCTTCCATCCGTTTCCATGCCAAAAACGAGGCTGTCTTAAGTTCTAGTTGATTTCTGTTTTCACTTTTGGGACCTTCTGGTGTAGCTACACGTTTAATGAAGATACTTTTCGTGCAAATCTGCTCAAACACACTTTTCATGAGGAAATTATATTCAATTCACATAACCGTGAGATTCTGGAAGGGACACCACGTGCTTTCCGTTCACTGCTTCACCTCGTAACCCTCTCCTCCTGAGGGACTGCTTATTCGTAGCATCTGTGAGATCAATGTTTATATTTTAGATGGTTTGGGGATGTGCTCTACAAGTATCTGAAAGAATTCCGGTGAAAAACGGACGTTTTAAGATTTTGTTCGGGCATTTCATCCGGCGGTGAGCTGGTTGGTCACGTGATGCCGCGCAGACGTGCAGCCAGCGAGTGATTGAGCTTCTCGGTGGCCTGAGGGTCCTTTTTAGTTGGGGTCCAGCTCTGTCCTGGATATAGCCATTAAATGCACACACTTAGAGTATTTATTTCACAGCCATAAACGTGGGTATGAAAATTGTATAATGATGTTGGGAATGATTCCTAGAATATGGAGATTTTTGCTTCGAGCGGCCTCACGCATTTATTTTAAATTAAATTTGAATTCTGTTTTCACTTTTCCGTCGTCTCTAAGGTTGATTAACACTCAGTTGCATCAAGTTTTGTATCCGAGCTGACCGTCAAACCCGCTCGGGTGTATTATTTTTGAATGTTATGTTAACTGAAGCAATGTAAGAAAAATGTTCGACTTGTTGTTGCTGTTTTGTACACATCCTGTAGCTGCTGGTTCCATCATTTTCTGGAAGCACAGCTGTGCTGCTGATGCAGTGCCCCTGTTCCCAGTAAGCTGAAACTGATTTTGCCAACCTGAGGAGGATGACAGGCTGTCAAACCATCTGATGTTATTTAAACGGATCAACAGGAGGTTCGAATTCAAAACCCGAAGATCTTAAGCCAGGCACCTTAACCATGTAGCCAACACTCGACTGTTCAACATCTGAAAACATTAAAACAGCAGCATTGATTGGTTACGGTATTTTAATACTTTGGTGATTTGAGATGAAATGATGTGTTCTGCCACTCGTGCAAGATAACTGGGTTGTGAACTCAGTACAAGGACTTGGCAAAGGTTTGTTGTTTTTTAAACCATTTTTGAAAGCTTCGATTGGCCCAGTCTTAGAGGTATGCAGACTCGTTTTTCAGGTGTCTTGTCTGGGTTTGAATCCCCAGCTATGAACCATCATCTCAGTGTTTCACAGGCAGGGTGATTCACCACTGTGTGTGCCATCCGTCGGATGGCCGTGAAACTGGATGTCCCATCTGCCAGGATTAGTTGATGGATGTTGATCCCACAGTGCCCTTCGTGAAGAGTAGGTGAGTTACTGCCAGCACCCTGAACAAATTGGCTCAGGTAAATGTGATGGAAGCAAATTGTTCAGCTCCCTTGCAACACTTACTGGGAATTGAAGGCAAGACCCGGCATCTATGCATGTTGTGGATATGGTGACCTAAAACTACAGCCACAGGGCCAGTGCAAGTCAGTTTGAGCAAACTTTAAAATTGGGAATCGGTGTCTAGCAGCAGCCAATCACCACAATCCATGACTGCCAACACTACTCAGTATTCCTACCAGCTGTCCATCCGTGCTCAAGGGTATGTCCACAATGCACCTCTACCTGCCTTGTACTTTTTCTCGACAATCTGCAATGTAACACCTTGTAGGCAGACCATAAGTGCACGAGATCGTCCCTCTCGCCATTATAAAAATGCCTCTGTCGAGAAAATATCCATGCCAAGAAAAAAAAGTTGTGGGTCTCTTTCCCCATCTCCCACTTCGGTGCCTGAAAGTCTGGGTTTAAATTACTCATATCCTCCGAGGAGTTTGAACGGATATGAATCTCAAGCAGTATAATGGGTAAGATTAGGAACACAAACAGCCTCGCATGCACTGTTCACCACGATTCTGCACCACCTTGCTCATCACAGTTCTTACAAGACAGGGGATCCGAAATTTATTTCCATTTTTGTCTCGCATCCTCTCACTGTCCTGATATTTGAACCAGTGTACATTTTGTGATGAGCCAAGTACACCCATGTGCCAGTTTTGTTGAATTTGTTTTTTTTTTTTTAAATATATTTATTTTAGACAGCTTTGGATAAACTCACCTAATTCTCAATTGGTTTTTTCACACTTCTCTAATCTCCATCTTCTGTCTTAATTAACGCCGTTTTATTATTTGCCTTGCCCATTCTCGTAAGGAAGGGAGAGCAGCTATTGCAGGGGTTAGCAACCCAAAGAAGAGCCATTTATTCAAATTTGGTCAAAAAAAAGCAATATCTTAAGACCCTATTTAAGTTAAGCAATGAAGGTAACACCTACTTCAGTGATTCAAGAACAAGACAGACGCACACATATTGATTTATATATAAAATAATGTTTACTGATATTTACAAATTTCTAAAATATTCTATTTCCCCATACTTTACACATTGGTGTTTTTAATCATGACCTTCTTGACCGTCTTATTCCCAAACCTTCCCTCTTCCTCTTTCTCTGGAGGACGCAAACTGTCATGCACAGTTATGCCTGATGGATACATAAAACTAGAGAGGCATACGGTAGAGTGCGTACCTCTGCCCGGATTCGGATCTTCTCCAAAATTGAATCAATTCGTCCTTGTCACACACCGAACCTGCCCACCAAGTTTTGTCTGAATCTGTCCACAACTTTTTGAGATATCCCACACACAAGCAAACAAATGAAATTGCTCGTTGAGCACAGAATTGCCGGAATAACTTTGTCATATCTCCATGATCTCTGAAAAAACAAAAACCTGGAAATCAATTTGGTTCTTACAAGTCGATAGTGCTACTGTTTAATGAGTTATAACACTTAGTTTGGTCATGATCATAACTTGGAAGTCAATCAGACTTGAAATGACGTTTTTAATCGCAATTTGAAAGTTTTGACCCGACCCCCCTGACATTTGATCCCCGACCGCAAAGTAGGCCGTTGGTGTGACACCCCAATGAGACATATGGTTGGATGCAGAATTGGAAGATGCACATTTTGGATTTGGTTTGAAGGCGATACGACCATTTTAGCGGACGTTATTACGAAAATAAGAATTTCGCTTTTTCGGTGACCTTGACCTTGACCTTTGACCGAAATTCACCAAAACAACAAGTGTCTAAGTTGGACCATGGTCAACGTCTGTACCCAGTTTGGTCATGATCGCTGAAACGGTGTGGCTGCTACAGGGTAAACAAACACACAAACAGACAGACAGACAGACAGACACACAGAATGACACACACAACCGACCAACATAATTGCCGAAATCCGAAGGATTCTGGAAATTAAACATCACTCGTAGAGTGACACTTAGCAAAACGGAATGGCACATGGTAGAAAACATACCTCCGCCAGGCTAAACAGTTAACATTTTGCATGCCATTGATATTGCCGGATCTGAACCAAAATCGAATCAGCGTTTTCTTGTTGCCTAACCAACTCTTCCACCTTGTTTTGTTACAAGTCGTCCACAACTTTGAGATATTATGCAATGCATAGTTTTTGGCCCATCTCTCAATGGTGAAGAATCACTTTAAAAAAAAAATTATCGAATCGGGATTTGAATTTCCACCAAAATTGAATCAATTATTCCGTTTCACACACGCAACCTGTCCACAAAGTTTCGTGTGAATCCATCCATAACCTTTTGAGATATTGTGCTATATGTCATTTTGGGCCCAAATTCCCAATGGTGAAGAATCGATTGAAAAATTCTCGAATCCGGATCCAGATTCAGATCTTCATCAGAATATAATCAATTCTTCCTTTTCACACACCCGACCTGTCTACAAAGTTTCATCCGAATCCGTTCACAACTTTTTGAGATATCATGCGATATCGTTTTTCGCCCCATCTCTCAATGGTGAAGAATCATTTAAAAATTAAATAATTATCTTATAAAGATCTGGATTCGGATCTTCACCAAGACTGAATCAACTCTTCCGAGTGGTCCTCCCAATCTGTCCACCAAGTTTCGTGTGAATCCATCCATAACCTTTTGAAATATTTTGCTATATATCGTTTTTGGCCTCATTTCTCAATGGTGAAGAATCATTTCGAAAATTCTCAGCTCCGGATGTGAATCCGGATCTTCACCAAAATTAAGCATTGCCGTCCTTGGCCGGTCCGCCACACACTCACAAAATTTCAGAACGATTGCTTGAAAACTGCGGCCAAAAATCGTATGACAAACAGAGACAGACAGACAACCAAGCAGTCATAGACTGGTACTTACGAAATTGTCAACTTGACCTCTGACCTTGTCTAATAAAAGCTGTCTCGAGAGAAGGTAGCGACGCAAACCAGAAGTTTCTACGATGATTCTGTACAAAACCATCAAAAAATAGAATGTTTGACCTCACTGTGACCTTGACCTTTGACCGATTTTGACCAAAATCTAATCAGCGCTAGCCATCGCCCTCCTGAATCACGTGGTGTAATTTGACATTGGTAGCTTCTTCCGTTCGAGTTATCGTGCCTACAAACAAACACACAAACAAACAAACACAAACAGAGGACGGAAGTCATCAATATACTAAGATTTCGTCAGTAAAAAACGACAGAGGTGAAAACATAACCTCTGTCCATCGCGGATGGTGGAGGTAAATAGAGACAATACTAATGTCATGTCAAATAAATACACTGCTAATGAGTTCATATAAATGAAGCAGGCCATTAAATTATCTTCAGGTTCTGAAGTATACTGAGTCAACTCAGTATACTTCAGAAGGTACCAAAGGAATAAAGTCTCCGTCTCAGATCCTTGGTCAGAGTCCGAGTCTCACATTCGTAGAGCAAGACTGGAAGCACCAAGAACGTGAAGACTCGGACTTTCGTCCTCCCGCACAGGTACCGGCATGGCCACACCCCATGATCCTGTAAATCCATGACTCCCCAGGCACGACCCGGATGTCTATTGACCTCTGACTCACAACATGCGGAGACATGAATATCACTGCCAAGGTAAGTGAATCTCTCTTTGACCTCAACATTCTCACCACAAACAGGTACAGACAAGATATCAGCATCCAATATGTCATTGAAAGCCTAGATCTTAGTTTTGACTCCCAAAAATCAGAAATCCCAGCGGCTCCGACTCCTCATTCAGCACCTCGAGTATTTAACTGTTAAATATAAAACCATACTATTTAATATTAAAAAAACCTCATTTATCACGCAAATGGCACAATTTTGGTGCCGATTACCTTGAATAGGCCAGACTGGACTGTGCTTAAATGACATGCTTCAAATGTCTGCCATGGTACTGCAAGCACACTTGGATTTGACAGGCAAAATGGTTTATCACTGATGCATTCTGCTGTACGAATGAAGCAAATTTTATTGATAATTATTGCTTTGATGTATTTGATGGATTGTGGCCGTCCTTTGTTGATGTTGGCCTTTAGAAAGCCCCAAAGATAGAAATCTGGTGGTGACAGATCTGGTGAGGATGGGGCCCATTCAACAGCAATTCTTTGACTTATGACTGTGTCACCAACATGCATCAGTGAATACTTTGAAATGTGGGGAGTGATTCCATCCTGTGGAAACCATTGTTCCGCTTTCGAAATCTCCACTCCCCCCTGCAATTGCCAAGGGCCCTCAAAAAGTTTCCAACAACTTGGATGGAACATTTCGTATTGAGTCAATGCTTTGCCTTTGTCGTCCTCAAACCGGAAAGGGTCGATGATGATTCCATCTTTACTGATTGCATCAATGGCACTCGGTAGAGCGCCTCCGCCCTATAATGCCTCATCCATGAGAACATATCTGGCCCACGACATTTTTGAAATATATTACTACATATCATCTGTGGTTCTATCTCTCAATGGTGAAAAATAACTTTAAAAATTAAATAATTCTCGTATCCAAATCAGGATTCGGATCTTCACCGAAATCAAATAAATTGGTCCTAACCACACATCTAACCTGTCCACCAAGTTTCGTCCGAATCCGTCCAGAACTTTTTAAGATATCGTGCTATATATTAATTTAGCCCTCTCTCTCTCAATGGTGAAGGATCACTTTAAAAATTATCACATCTGGATCTGGATTCGAATGTTCACTAAAATTGAATCAATTTTTCCTTGTAGCACACCCAACGTGTCCACCAAGATTCGTCCGAATCTGTCCACAACTTTTTGAGGTATCGTGCTATATATCGTTTTTGGCCCTATCTCTCAATGTTGAAGAATCCGTTTTTAAATTCTGGTAGTCTGATCCGGATCCGGATCTTCACCAAAATGTAATCATTTCGTCCTGTTCATACACCGCACTTGTCCACAGAATTTCATCCAGATCAGTCCACAACTTTATGAGATATCCTGTACACAAACAGATAGACAGACAAGACGGAAGGCGACATGGGTGGTCGCTACATAATTGCATGCAAGTCATACAGTTTTTGACGGATCGGGTTGAAATTTTTTGACAAAGAGGGTGATTATAGTGCGCATAAAAGCCAAGAAGCCGATTTTTGAAAAAAAATTTTTTTAATGATTTTTCAAAAATTTCAAAGTCCCGTTGCTAGGCAACGGTGGTGTGCATAGCAACGGTTCTCAAAAGCATAGAACTAGATCCTGGTATGAACCTACCTGTCAAGTTATATCAAAATCGGTTGACTCCTCTGGCCTCCAGAGCTGTTCATTACATACAAACATACAGACAGATGGAAAAAGTGAAAATAAGGGTATTCCAGCGACCACCCAATATATAAACATACAAACACACAAACAAACATACAGACAGATGGAAAAAGTGAAAATAAGGGTACTCTAGCGACCACCCAATATATAAACATACAAACACGCAAACATACATACAGACAAGCTGGTAGGCGACGAGGGATTCGCAAGGATCGAAGCGCTGGATACGATGCTTTTCATTCTGACCGATCCACCGACGAAGATTCATTGCCAAGACGTATTGGTTCACACACAATTGTTCCTCTGCCTGGCACGATTTTTCCTATTGCGTATTTTGCCAACTGGCACTCCTCATAAAAAATGATGGTAAATAGACACCCTATTTTTGAAGGACTACCATTTGAAAAATAATCGGTTTGCTGGTTTGTGCTGTGGAGCCTCGCGTTGCAGACACACACACACACACACACACACACACACACACACACACACACACACACACACACACACACACACACACACACACACACACACACACACACACACACACACACACACGGAAAACCCGATAAACTCTCAATGCTGTTGTTTGACCACACCTCCTGAGCCACACAATATTTTTTATAAGACACACCCACTTTAAATTATAAATATATAATTAGTGGTGGTGTGTGGGTCGTGGAATCGTTTTCGGTAAATAAATAAATAATTGGAGGTGGTGTGTGGATCGTGGAATCGTTTCCAGTAAATAAATAAATAATTGGAGGTGGTGTGTGGATCGTGGAATTGTTTTCGATAAATAAATAAATAATTGAAGGTGGTGTGAGGGTCGTGGAATTGTTTTCGGTAAATAAATAAATAATTGAAGGTGGTGTGTGTACTGTACTGAAATGGGAGATGCTTAGCAGGCAGACACGAAGCGGAGGAACAGTCGAGCCGGGCTGTGTTGCACGAGTGCGAGCGCGGGCGTACTGTGCCCGCGGCTCCCCTTTATTCCGTACTCGGTACACTCACGAGCCGGCCGACTCCAGCATTACTACGACGCCTCAGGCGGCGCGCACACCTCATATCCCTTGCCGACCCCCACGGCCACCTCCCATCATCACGCCCACCATGCAACATCACCATGCCCTTCCCCATAGGCCCGCAGACTCCACCACACTGTGTGGGTCGTGGAATTGTTTTCGGTAAATAAATAAATAATTGAAGGTGGTGTGTGGATCGTGGAATTGTTTTCGGTAAATAAATAAATAAATAAATGAAGGTGGTGTGTGGGTCCTGGAATCGTTTTCGGTAAATAAATAAACATATTATTAAAAATCCACAAAGACAGAAATGCCGGTGATTCCATTTATTTTGGATCCTTTTCACTTTGGTCAATAACGTTTGGATCGAGGAGAGATCGAAGGTGGAACGACGGTATAGTTCCTTACAAACACTGTATACACACCTTAAATGACGGCAAATAGACACCCCATTTTTGAAGGACTACCATTTGAAAAATAAAACCTCAATCAAAAATCGGCTCGAATAAAATTTTCTAAATATCTCGAAGTGTTTAATTCCGAAGTCTCGTTTCTCAACATTCAAAACTGAAGGACAAGTATTTAAAATACTGCACGCGGTTTTTCGGCCGCCGTGCAGCAATGGGTGGTTGCTAGGCAACGAAATTCAAACGCGCACATTCCCAGACCATATGGCAACTGTTGGCAAAGTTTCATCGAAATCGGTTCACTGGTTCGAGCTGTGGAGCCTCGCGTTGCACACACACACGACAATAAGGGATATCTCATATATATAGCGAATCCAACAGACGGAAAAAGTGAAAATAAGGGGACTCCAGCGACCACCCAAAAAACAAGCCGGTCAGCAACATGAGTGGTCGCTACATAATTGCATACTAGTCATACAGTTTTTGACGGATCGGGCTGAAATTTTTTGACAAAGGTTGATTATATCGTGAATAAAAGCGCATAAGCCGATTTTTGCGTTTCGATTTTTTTTTTCGGATTTCTTCAATAATTTCAGTCCCGTTGCTTGGCAACAGTGGCGTCCATAGCAACGGTGCTCAAAAGCATACAACTAGATCCTGGAATGAACCTTCCTGTCAAGTTTCACCAAAATCGGTTAACTCCTCTGGCCTCCAGAGCTGTCCATTACACACACAAACAGACAGAAAACCTGAGCATAAGGGTCGTCTCGCGACCACCCAAAAGTGATGAAAACATAACCTCCTTCACCTCCGGTGGTGGAGGTAAAAAAGGGAAGAATTGTCTCCAACTTTCGAAATCTGTTTTGTGGTTCACTCTTCCTCAATCACCTGATAAAAACAAGAGGTTTCCATTGGTAAAACGGAAGGTATTAGACAAAAGGTGTGTTCCATTGTTGTATTTTGGAGGGGGACCCGGGGGGGGGGTGGGGGAAGTGGGTCACCCTGTACCAGGGTAGATTTCTGTCTGTCTAGACCTTCGACTTTAGAAATCCAAACGTCCTCTTTTATTTTTTTTGTCCTTAATTGTTTCAGTGATGGGAGATGAACCAGAGAACCTGTCTCCACGTTTCTCACAAACAATGTTAGTTTCCCTTCTAAAAGCAAGAGAGCCGCGTTTCCCTTTCCGTGCAGTTTCCTATTAAGCTTGATTGGATATGAGGTGATGTCTACCTCGACGTCCTCAGGGAGGCTGTTAGTGGGGCAACTTAGCATAACGATTGTGCATTTTGTGAGGAAAGCATCAAATTTGGCACACTAGTAGCCTCACCTATTATGAACAGATTTGGATATTGGGCCATCTCACATTCAGCCGCTGATGGCTGTGGCAGCCATTTTCCACTGCCAACAAAAACTTTGAGATGGCCTAATAACGAAATCTGTTCATAATATGTTACACCACCAGTGTGCCAAATTTGGTGCTTTCCTAACAAAATGCACAATTGTTATGCTATATTTAGCTAAGTTGCTCTACGACATGCATATTCACAGCCCTTTTCCCACGCGAACGCCTTCACTTCTTACATACAGGCTGCATAACGCACATTCACTCTTCCCCTGGAAAGCCAAGGTACCTTATTGTGCAGAACAAGGTCCGAATATTGACAAGGTCGATAATGTGGAAAAAATGGAGGGGGGGGGATACAAATTTTCTATGTAAATGTGTATCGTGTAGTGCCGCCCCCAGGTGGGGGAGGGTATTACAGGTCCCCACCATTCACAGTGCAGTATTCCTGTCCCCACGTTTTCCTGTGATGTGAGGTGCATTGAATTATAAGCGGTAGGTAGGTTTTTGCTTCATGATTGTTTTATACCTATACAGAGCTGTCAGTTACCTATACACCACCCAAATAAATGTATGCATCAGAAGAATGTGTTGCATGCTTGGAACTAGATCGCCCGTTGAGCGGGTACTTGGCTGGTATTGTTAAATGCTCATGAGTCTTGTTCGTTTTACCTCCGCTCCAGAAGGAGGACGGCGGTAATGTTTTCACCCCTGTCTGTTTGTTACTTGTGGAATCGAAGATTCGCAAGTATATTGATTGGTCTGGTCTGTGATTCTGTCTGTTTGTTGAAGTACTGAAGAAAATCGAAGATTTTTCAAGTATTGGTTGGGAATGTGTGTCTGTCTGTCTGTCTGTCTGTCTGTCTGTCTGTCTGTCTGTCTGTCTGTCTGTCTGTCTATCGCCTTCAAGTAACATTTTAAAAGTGATCTTCACGAAAGAGTTGGTCGTAAGCAAAAAGCCAATTGATTTTGAGGTCAAAAGGTCAACATAGACCAACGGTCAGCAACTTTGCTGAATTTCTAAAATCATAAACTTTCATCCGAGTTGAAATTTGAAGAGGATTTACATTTCAGGTCACGAAAGACATCCGGCCATTGATTTTTGAGGTCAACATCGGCCAAAAGGTCAACATAGGCCGGATTTCTAAAATTGTCAATTTTCATCTGATTCACTTTAATTTAAAGACGAGTTGCATATTTGGTCATTGAATTCAACCACAAATTATTTTTGAGTTCAACATAGACCAAAAGGTCAACATAGGCCAAAGGTCAACAACTTAAGTGGAATTTCTAAAATCCTCAAATTTCATCCCATTGATTTTAAATTTGAAGAGGATTTCCCGATCCGGTCACTGAATTCAACGAACAAGTATTTTTCAGGTCAACATAGGCCAAAAAGTCGACATAGTCCAAAATGTCAACATAGGCCGGACTTATAAAATCGTCAATTTTCATCCGATTGACTTGAAATTTGAAGAGGAGCTGCATATTTGGTCATTGAATTCAACCAACAATTAATTTCGAGGCCAAATTTGTTTTTTTGGATTTCACAAGTATCGTGCTCTGCAAGACGTCCTTCTAGGCCAGCGGTAAACCTCGATAAAGGGCTATATTTTAGGAGTTTAATCAACCGGCTTGACACAAAGCTACAACAGGTCTCATATGAAAGATGGTGATCTCGGTATCACATTTAGCCCTGTTGTCCTCATATTTTGGTGTGCGGTCCATGAAATATTCACATTTGAAGGATACACCCATCTGAATATTTCGACCATTTCAGAAAATCACATAATTTCCCATAAACTACAAGACAAAGAGCCCTCTTCCTACCCGCTTGGTATTGAAATGAGTCGATTGGACAGGAGAATAATGTAGTATCACAACCACATCATTATATGTAAATTTATATGCCTTTATTGACAAAATACGATAATTTTCGAAATTTTTAGGACCGCCATAAGGAAAATATCAGAGAAGGCGATTTTTCAAAACTGATGTTGACATTGCTATGTTCAGTAGTCATCCTTTACAATATTAAAGAAGATATGATAAAACGTGATTACATAATTATCATCCTCACCATCGCTCTCATCCATGCACCGAGGTTGTCCTACATGGTTGTGCAAAAATGGACACTAATGAAAGGCTATAGCTAAGCAATTATTTAAACCTAATATATCTATTTTTTTTATTCAATTCCTTCTCTTCCAGGGTTGTAGAACGCCAATGCCAATTGTATGGACACATCATAAATGCTCTACCCATTATGCAATAATGCTTAAAAGTGGTCTTTCGTTAATCATTTAACGGAATTTTCAATTCCTCTTTATTATAGAACTCCAACATGGTTGAACGGTGTCCAGATGAACCGGGATCGAGTCCATTGAAGTTACAGTTGCCAAAAAAGAAGCGAAGGTTGTCGACAGAATGGGATACATGAATGATATATCAGAATTCATCAAAGGAGAAGGCCAGCAAAGCTGGGAGCACGGGTTTGGAAGCTTTGAAGTCATCTTCACAAATACGGAACGATGAAATTGGCCGGTGTTTGGAGTCACGTAAGGGAGGAACGGATATGTTTATATTCTACCACCGCAGTTGCTATCAGTCATACAATAGTAAGAGGAACTTATCCTTCTTCTCAGAACATGCACCAGCAACAAAATAACTTTCAGATCACCAAGAAAAGCGGATCTATTTGGCTGGTGGCTTATCTGATGGTTCGCTTACAGCATGCCTTTCATCTGCAGGAATGTATCATGACAGTCAACTCGCATCAATGCAGGAAGAAGCAGCTTCTCGGATATTTCTTCATGTGAAGCATGCCGATGATGAGTTCAGACGTAACAATGTGCGTGGGTCCATTACAATCAAATCAGCAGACACTGATGTGCTTGTCTTAGCAGTCCACTACTTTCCACAGTTGCGGGACACTGCCGAAATATGGATAGAGAAAAGAACATCAGCAGGATGCAAGCTTATCCCGGTCCATCAGATATGTTACAGCTTGCTTCCAGAAATGTGTACCCGGCTTCCTGCGTTTCAGGCCCTGACAGGATGTGACTCTGTGTCAGCATTCTTCGGCTATGGTAAAAAGAAAGCATGGAAAGCTATGAAGACACTGCATCTTCAGAATAATGGTCCACACCTCGAAGTCCTCGCCACTGATGATCTCCAGGAGGCAGTGGCTGCTTCAAGACATTTCGTCAGTGCCATGTATGATTCTCAAGCGAAATATATGGATGCACACACAAATTTGAATGATCTTCGGCAGAAACTCGCAGCGACCAAAGATGTCCCAGTGCATAAGTTGCCTCTGTCTGAACCAGCTTTTCTCGAACATGTGAAGAGATCCGTTCACCAAACCCGAGTATGGATGAATGCCCACCTGGCAAATCCAGAAATTCCCACACCAGAGGGTCGTGGATGGTACAGAGGAGAAGGTGTGCTGCATCCCACATTGTTTGATGGACCCACATCAGCAGAGATGTTAGATGGTCTTGTGTGTTCATGCCGTGGTAGTGAACCATGTACCAACAGCTGCAGCTGCTCACAAGACAGTTTGCCTTGCACTCACGAGTGCATGTGTGCCACCAGTGACAGGCAGTGTGGCAACGAACTGTCACATGTGACCAAAATGACACGGACAGTGATGGTTGAACATATCGAGGACACTCACTCAAATATATATGTTTTAGTTCATTTCTAGTAGAACAATGTGTATTGGTGCAACATATAGTTATCACATCACTTGTGCAAACTTCAGTCACTATATCGAATAACTTGCTAGTAGAAATTTGCTTCAAAATATTCTCATTATATTGATATTGTAAACTGAACACATATAAAATACAGAAAAAATATGACAATTGGCAGATGTTTGTTTCTGTAGTTGATGATTTTCGAAGTTAGCGGTCTGGAAATTACGTCTTTTTTTCTATTAAAAACACTCAAATGTACATATATCTATCTAGAAGTATTCCATTAAGTAACTAGTAGTATCCCACTGTTCATTCTGCACATTTCAATACCAATCATGTAAAAATAGGGCGCATTGCTTTGTAGTTATGGCGAATTCACTTATTTTCGGATATGGTAAAAATTTTCTAATGGGGGTATCCTTCAGGTGTGAATATTTCATGGGCCGCACACCAAAAAATGAGGACAATAGGGCAAAAATGAGTTACTGAGATCCCCATCTTTCATATGAGACCTCTTGTAGCTTTGTGTCGAGCCAGTTGATTAAGTACCAAAAAAAAAATCTGACCTCTACCGCTGGCCTATTCTTCTTACTTGCAAAACCGAAGATTTTTCAAGTATATTGGTTAGTCGATTTTGTTATTCTATCGTTTTGTCACCGACAGGTCACAAATTTCAACCGATCTTCACGAAACTTAAGCAACGGTGGGGTTTGTCATAAGAAAGAAGCCTATTGTTTTTGAGGTCAAAAGGTCAAAAGGTCAACATCGGCCAAAGGTCAACAACTATAGTTGACTTTCTAAAATCTTCAAATTTCATACAATTGACTTGCAATTTGAAGAGGATTTATATTTCAGGTCACTGAATTCAACCAACCAATTACTTTTAAGGTCAACATAGACCAACAGGTCAACATAGGCCCATGGTCAACAACAAAGGTGGTATTTATAAAATCCTCAATTTTCATCTGATTGACTTGAAATTTGAAGATTTATATTTCAGGTCACTGAATTTAACTAGCCAATTCTTTTTAAGGTCAACATCGATCAAAAGATCAACATCGGCCCAAGGTCAACAACTAAGATGGCATTTCTAAAATCCTCAATTTTCAAATGATTGACTTGAAATTTGAAGGGGATATATATTTCAGGTCAATGAATTCAACCACCCATTATTTTGTGGGTGCACATAGGCCAAAAGGTCAACATAGGCCAAATTCTAAAATTGTCAATTTTCATCCGATTCACTTGAAATTTGAAGAGGAGTTGCGTACTTGGTCATTGAATTCAACCACCAATTATTTTTAAGGTTAAATTTGTTTTATGGATTTTGTAATTATCGTGCCCTGAACGTCTTCTTCTTGTTTGCTTGTTTGTTTGTGAGCAAGATATCTCAAAAAGTTGTGGACAGATTTGGATGAAATTTGGTGGGCAGGTTGGGTGTGTGATAAGTACGAACCTATTTGATTTTGGTGAAGATCTGACTACGGATCCGGATACTAGAATAAAAAATAAAAAAAACTAGTGCATGCCCGTAGGTGCGTGGCCGTACGTGCAACCCCCCCCCCCTAAAAAAACTTTCAAACCAGGTGCCAGAAACAACAACCACACAGGCCGTTCCTTTGCTCTTGCATGTCCGTACGTGCGTGGCCGTAAGTGCGTGACCGTACGTGTGTGGCCATACATAAAAAAAATAATAAAAATTTCAGACCGCATGCCAGAAACAACTACACAGGCCATTCCTTCACTCTCACGTGCCCGTACGTGCGTGGCCGTACGTGCAAAAAAAAAAACTTTCAAACAACCACACAGGCTGTTCCTTCGCTCTCGTAAACGCTGACTGGATTGGGGCATTGTGTTTATCTATAAATGCGCATAAGAAATCGAGAAATTATTAGAATAGTACAGTCATCACTATCCATAAGTAGTGCGTGCCCGTACGGCATCATTCCATCATTGATGTTCACATCATTCCACAAATTATCACTTTCATTGAAGTAACAACTGCTGTGATACTTACACACACAGAGTTAATTAAAATCCAAATTAAAATCAAGTTTACCTCCCTGTCTGCTCGCCATGACCTTCGCTGCCATTGACCATTGCTACTCCTATGCCATGGTGAGGCGACAGGGTAGGAATTGTAGGAGACCTGAAAGTACAGTGTCATTAGTTATTCCATGTTCGAATTGTTTTAGTTTGAAAATAGTTTAAAAAAAAAGGTTTGCAAAGCATACCACCAAATTGAGATGCATTTCGTTGGCAAGCATGTTGAGTAGAGCTGAATTCCTTAACACTTCCAAAGGCCACACCGTTTTGACAATTGGAAACAAAAAAAAAGTTGTGCACTTTTTTTGATAAATTATTTTGGGAACAATTTTTCTTCAATAAATAAATAATAACAAGAGTGCAAATGAGCACAATATACACCCGAACAAGAAGGTATATACAGAATTGTGCTACTACATGGAAAACAGCATCCTGGTTGCCATGGCAACCACTTTAGATGACGAACATATGTCGTGACACACTGTCTCCACAGTCTGTACCTATGTACCAAATATGAAACGTGAAAGTTGAAAACTTTGGGAGTTAGAGTGCGGACAGGAACGGACGGACGACCGGTATCATAATATGCCCCGATATATATATATATATATATATATATATATATATATATATATATATATATATATATATATATATATATATATATATATATATCTCGGGCGGATAATAAAAATTGTCTCCATGTACACACCTTTATCTCGTTAGCACCTTTTCATAAACAACATTGCTGAGGAAATGGCGCTTCTTCTTTGTTTCCTCGTCCAGGGCAATAATGCGGAGGCTGCTGGATCTGCCAACGTTTTGATAAATTATTAGTTTTAATGGCCAATTATTCAATTAGCGCCAACGTATTTTGCCTTTTCGCAAGGAAAAACACAAAGAGAAGAGAAGAAAAAAACCCGTAATGGCGAACGCGGCTGAGGTTCTCTTCCCCATCAGCCACGCCGACGCAGCAACGTGTCCTGTCATTGGTTGGTAAATAAATTGTCACAGCAACGTGTCCTGTCATTGGTTGGTAAATAAATGGCCATAACTTGGGAAGCACTTGTCTGATTAATATCAAACCTTGAAAAGGCACATCCGTAGGTCCCCAGCAAAATACCTGGCAAGTTTCAATTAGATCGGACCGGTGATTGTCGAGAAACAGCGGTCACAGGCACACAAACACAGGCACACAGACACAGGCACACAGACACAGGCACACAAACACAGGCACACAAACACAGGCACACAAACACAGGCACACAAACACAGGCACACACACACACACACACACACAGCTGGAATTATAGATAGATGATTCTTCACCATTGAGATCAAGATTATAGGGTGAAAAATGATATACTGTATAGCAGGATATCTCAAAAAGTTGTGGAGAGATTCTGAAAAAAAAAAACTTGCTGAACAGGTTGGGTGCGTGACAAGGACTAATTGGTTCGACTTTGGTGAAGATCCGAATCCGAATATGAGAATTATTTAATGTATTAAGTGATTCTTCACCATTGAGAGATAGGACCAAAAACGATATATAGCACGATGTCTCAAAAATGTAATGCGCCCGATATGTTCTCGTGGATCAGGCATGGCTTGGCAGAGGTTTGTGCTCTACCGAGTGCCCTTCTCGTTCCATCTGTCTCAGGAGGAAATAAACATCCACCACCTGCTATGTCAACTCCCAATATCCAAAACCACATCTACTCCATTTTCCTGCCCTTCACTGCACTACTGATAAACTGGAATCCCATTTAATTACATCTCGCTGTTATAAAAGTTGAATTATCTCCTGTCCATTCTGGTCTCGGGCAAACAAGCCTCCCCCACCTCCCCCCCCCAACCAACATTCCCCCCCTCTCCTTCTGATGAGAACATTGATAATGTACTTTCCTGTCAAACTGCCAAGATTCCAATCTTCACCCACATCTCAACTTCCTCATTCCCTTCACCCTGACAGCTTGAACGGTAGCCAAATTACAAGACGGCGTCTGCTCGCCGACGGTAACTGGATGCCGACCGGGTGGTACCGGCTCTCCCACACAACCCTGCTGGGTGACGCCCTATCCCCGAATTGGAAATGGTGCCTTTAACTTCCTAGTTGTGCTGTTTATGCTAAAACCACATGTCTGCTCTGAACCGATCTTCCCTTTTTTTCATTAACACATGTGCAAAGATTGCGAAATTTTCATCCCCTTCCAAGTACATTAACAAATGGACAACGCTGTATTACCGCAGCCTCCGTGGTGTAGTGCGAGACTGTTTGCTCTAAGTATAGGAGGTCGGTGGTTCGAACGTGTGCTTATGGTGTTAGAAATGGTCCATGCTGCTTCCATGCTTGATGCTCAGCATTTAAAGAAGGATAGAACATGAACAAACAGCCCCACGTTGGCAATCATAGTGCTGGCTTGATGGGAAAACAGCCCCTCTTGGCGTTAGAGTTCCTTGTAAGCAAACTCATTATCTTGCCATCCTTACTATAATTCACCAACCAGTGTTTATTGGCAAAAAATATGTTTTGACAAGTATGTTGATCGCCTCCATTTGTTTGTTTGTCTGTCCACTCGCCTCCAGCCCAAACCGCTCAACCAATCATTCTAAAATTTTCAGAGATTCATGTCACCGACGCTGCGACTGTCCCACATTGAAGTTTCGTAAAATTGGGTTGACCAAAAAGGTGTACAAAGGCCAATTTGAGCCAAATTTTCAAAAATCCTCAAATTTCATCTGATTGACTTGAAATTTGAACAGAATTTGCACATCACATCGGTGAATTAAACCACCTATTACTTTTCAGCTCAACATCGGCCAAAAGGCCAATTTGGGACAAATTTCTAAAATCCTCAATTTTCATCCGATTGACTTGAAAATTGAACAGGATTTTCATATCAGCTTACTCAATTGAACCACCAATTATTTTTGACATCAACATTGGCCCGATTTCTAAAATTGTCAATTTTCATCCAATTGACTTGACACTTGAACAGGAGTTGCAGATTTGGTCATTGAATTCAACTACCTATTATTTTTGAGATTAAATTTGTTTGATAGATTTCACAAGTATCGTGCTTTGCATGACATCTTTCTTGTTTGTTACTTGGAAAAATCGAACATTTTTCAAGTGTATTGGTCAGTTGATACTGTTATTCTGTCTGTCCCTTCTGTTTGTTTGTCAATCACCTACAGGTCACAATTCTACACCGATCGTCATGAAATTCTGCCAAGTTGTAGATGTAGTCTCAACTGAGAAGCCGATCAATTTTCAAGTCAAAGATCATGTGGAGGTCAATTTTCTAAAATCGTTACTTTTCATCCAATTGACTTGAAATTTGAACAGGATTTGCATATTGCATCACTGAATTGGGAAACCAACTACTTTTGAAATCAAAAGATCAAAGGTCAATTCAAGGTCAAACTTCTAAAATCATCAATTTTCATCCGAATTACTTGAAAATTAAACAGCAATTGCACAGTGCAGTACTGAATTGGGAAACCAGCTATTTTTGAGGTCAAAAGGTCAAAGGTGAACTCAAGGTCACACTTCTAAAATCATCTAATTGCATCTGAAAAATCATCAATTTTCATCTGATTAACCTGAAAATTAAGCAGTAATTGCATAGTGAATCACTGAATTTAGAAGCCAACTATTTTTGAGGTCAAAAGGTCAAAAGTCAACTCAAGGTCACACTTCTAAAATCATCAAATTGCATCTGAAAAATCATCAATTTTCATCCGATTGACCTGAGCTTTGATTAGGATTATCAATTTTAATCTTAATGAAATGGACAATTTGATGTATTCATGGCAACATTTGGAGAGGGGGGTGGATTTTGCAAGCATCAGGCTCTGCAAGATATCTTTTTCTTGTTTCTTTGTTTGTGTGCACGATATCTCAAAAAGTTGTGGACGGATTCGGACCAAACTCGGTGGACAGGTTGGATGTGGGGCAAGGACGAATTGCTTAGATTTTTGTGAAGAACCGAATCTGGATCTGGATGTGAGAATTGTTTGATTTTTAAAGTGATTCTTCAGCATCGAGAGATTGGGCTAAAAATGATACATTTCCTGATATTTCAAAAATGCATTAATTGGGCCCAATATGTTCTCGTGGATCAGGCATTTTGTGGTGGAGGTATGCGCTCCACCGAGTGCCCTTCTAGTTTCTCCTTTGCTGCTATGAGAAGATCTATAGCCACCAGAGCTCTCTCTCTCCATTTGGGTTCTATTTCACTGGATTTGTTCTGGGAAGTTGGGTGCAGCCTCCCCGCCCCCCCCATCAGGGCACCGTCCTGGCCACAAAATATCTTCACTTGTTCAAGCAGGTTTGGGTTGACAGCGATGAATTTGTGGTTTTGAGTGGGTGGGGTTGGGTGGGGTGGTTTTGAAAGTCAACAGACAGCCACAGAAATATGGCAACCTTTTGTGAACAGTGCCCAAAATGTTTCATTTGAAGACGAGCATCTGATGGCATGAAGAAAGCAGCTATTCCCGCCCTTTCCCAGCTCAGCTAAGTTTGAGTCCGTGACTCATGTGCGGCCGCCTGGGGAATGAGAACAACATGCTATGGTGGAATGGTAGAGCGCATACCTCCGCCAGGCTGAATAGTTTACGTTTTGTATCCATTTGATGGGCTGGATCTGAACCAAAATGTAATCCACTTATTCTTATCACCTAACCAACTCATCCACCTAGTTTTGTCATCACTCGTCCAACTTTTTGAGATATCATCATATGTACAGTTTTTGTCCCCATTTCTCAATTTTATATGAAAATGAAAATCATGTTCGAATTTCAAGTCAATTGGATGAAAATTGACAATTTTTGAAATTTCAACTGATGTCGGTTTTGAAAATTTTAGAAATTTCGACCAATTTCGAAAAATTAATAGAAATTTTGACCGATGTCGGCCTATATTGACCTCACAAATAGTTGGTTGCATTCACTGACCTGATATGAAAATGCTCTTCAAATTTCAAGTTAATCGGATTAAAATGAGGATTTTAGAAATTTGGCTGATGTGGTTGACCTTTTGGCCTATATTGACCTCAAAAATAATAGGTGGTAAAATTCAGTGAACTGCTATGCAAATGCTCTTCACATTTCAAGGTAATCCGATTAAAATTGAGGATTTTAAAATTTGGCATATGCTGGCCTATGTTGACCTCAAACATCTTTGGTGGTTGAATTCAGTGGCCTGATATGCAAATCCTCTTCAAATTTGAGGTCAATCGAATGAAAATTGAGGATTTTAGAAAGTTGAAAAAGTTGTTGACCTTTGGCCAATGTGGACCTTTTGACCTCAAAAAATAAACAAGATTCTGTCGGACCATCAACTCTACCCGTTTGGTGAAGATCGGCTTAAAATTACTAGTGCAGGCCCGTAGGTGCGTAAACGACGACTGGATTGGGGCATTTTTTCACTCCCCCCCCCTCTCGACCCTCATCTCTCTCCCCCTCTCTCGTGCTAGTACCCTCTCTCGTGGGTGAGGCGTGCCAGTATGTGCAGCTTCGTTCCTTCGCTCTCATAAACGACGACTGGATTGGGGCATTTTTTTCAATTAGATTGGACCAACCGTATCATAAATGGCCATAACTTGGGAAACATACTCAGGTCCCCAGCGTCAATTGTGACGTCATATCAAACGAACAAGAATTGTGACGCCCCCTCTCTCTCGCCCCCCCTCGTCTCGCCCCTCCTCTCTCCCCCCTCTCTTGAATTGTGACGCCCCTCTCTCTCACCCCCTCCCCTCTCTCGCCCCTCCTCTTGAATTGTGACGCCCCCTCTCTCTCCCCCCTCTCCCCCTCTCTCTGTAAAGGTATTCACAAAAAACAAAAAGCAAATAAATAAATAAACATTGTGACGTCATTTGTGACGTCATAGCACCGTGTCCTGTCATTGGTTTGGTAAATAAATGGCCATGACTTGGGCACCGCTTGTCCGATTAATGTCAAACCTTGAAAAGGCATATACTCAGGGCCCCAGCATCGATTGTGACGTCATACCAAACGAAGAAGAAGAATTGTGACGTCAGTCGTGGGAAGAAATAAATAAACCAATGTCACCCGCAGGGTGAACCATATCTTGCCAAAAGGTGACCACGTGTGACTTCTTTAAGGTCACACTGAGGTGAATAGAGCAGAGCTGCTATCCACCAGGAGCGACTCCTTGAGGAATATCTGCCTACGAGAGATTCCAATGAGAATCGTTTTACAGAGTAACCATGAAAAATGTGTTTGCCTCATAACGTCACCAAATGACGTCATAATGTCTCAAGCTTGACATATCTAGAAAGCACTCATTGAGGTGTTCAATTTGAGGTACTACGCGATATGGTTCCTAAAACTTGAAAATTTGACCTTGGGGTCAAATATGTTTGACCTCAGGCGCTAACCATGAAGGTCAAGGCCAATCGCCACCAAAAACTAATCAGCTGAGCGCCAGACCATATACTACATTCCCATAAAGTTTGGAGACGATCAGATTAAAATTACTCAAAAAATAAGGGTTTCGTCAATTCCCTTGATTTGCGACAAAGTGACCTTGACATTTGACCTTCAAAATTTTATGCGCTGAAAGGGACCTCTATAGGCCTCTGATATGCGAAGTTACAAAATTTTCCAATGATAACTGTGCTCTGCAGAGTGATTTATACGTGATTACAGACAAAAAAAAAACAAAAACATATGAAGGTCAAGGTCAATTGCCACCAAAAATTAATCAACTGAGCGCCAGACCATGAACTATATTCCCATGAAGATCGAAGACGATCCGATCAAAATTACTCAAAAAATAAGGGTTTCGTCGACTCCCGTGATTTGTGACAAAGTGACCTTGACCTTTGACCTTGACCTTCAAAATTTTGTGCGCTGAAAGGGACCTCTATAGGCCTCTGATATGCGAAGTTACAAAAATTTCCAATGATAACTGTGCTCTGCAGAATTTTTTATACGCGATTACAGACAAACAAACAAACAAAAAAAACATACAAGCTGACTAACATATCTTGCAAAACTTCGTTTTGGCAAGATGAAAAAAAAAATAAAAATAAAATATACAAGCTGACTAACATATCTTGCAAAAACTTCGTTTTGGCAAGATAACAAACACAAACATAAAGGGGTGAAAACAGTAACCTCCGATCTTCAAGATAATAAATAAATAAACATTAATTGTGACGTTATAGCACCGTGTCTTGTCATTGGTGAACAGATAAATGACCGCAACTTGGGAACTGCTCGTCCGATTGATATCAAACCTTGAAAAGGCACATCCGCGGGTCCCCGGCAATATTCCTGGCACGTTTCAATCAGATCGGACCAGCGGTTGTCGAGAAACGGCGGTCGCATACACACACACACACACACACACACACACACACACACACACACACACACACACACACACACACACACACACACACACACACACACACACACACACACACACACACACACACACACACACACACACACACTGCTGGAATTATAGATAGATGATCTGGAGGTGATTAAAGTTTAGCGGACAGACAAACAAACAGAAGCGATCAACATACTTGTCAATAAAAAACATTTTTTTACCAAGTAACAAACAAATGAACACACACACACACGTCCGTCAATTCATAGTGAGGATTATTATTAACCTGTCCACCACAAAGTGGGAGACCGGTTATGCAATTCTGTGTGGGTGTGTGTCACATGTGTGAGGGGGATCACGGGAAGAGTGGTCCGGGAGTTCAGTATGGCGCTCTGGGCCGTCATGCCAGATGTGCGAATCAGACTGCTTCTGGCCCCAGGAGCCTGGCAGGGCGGGGCTAGGACCACTGTGGCCCAATCGGGAAGTGCAATTCGCACATGGCAGGTCGCTTCGGGTCGTAACCCCACCCTTCGTCCGGGGCTTATAAAAGGCGGATTGCGAAACCGTCCGCCCTCTTTTTCACCTGCCTGCCTCGCCCTCATCTTCGCCTGTTTGTCTCACCCTCTCATTTCCCTCTCTGCTCTGCCTTCTTCTTCACTGCTTCTTGTTGTCTGCCCATAGCTGCATCTACTCAGGGTTGGTGCGTGACAGATGTTCTTCTGGGACCAGTGCAGAGCACACGTTTCCACGAGCCCCGACAAAGTGACTAAGCAGGAGATAACGCGCCGACTCTTGAGGTGGGATCGCTCAACCAAAGCATCCCACGGAGGTACACTACACTCACAGAACCATGCGCGACTAGGCTAGGAATATATCTCTCTCTCTCATCCCTGTTGGACGCACAAAAGAGCATCCATTACAGATTCGCAATCACAGTTTCCTCTGGCACAACACCACACCCCCCATATTGCACCACACCACACCTCCTACTCCCACACCTAAGATACCAGTATTTCTCCCTTCAACCTCCCCCAAGGAGTCCTGGGTTGCATTGTTCGGCCAGCTCTTGAGAGGCTGTTAGCCAGAAAGAAAGAGAGCAGATGAGGACTATCTCATTGTGTGTGTGTGTGTGTGTGTGTGTGTGTGTGTGTGTGTGTGTGTGTGTGTGTGTGTGTGTGTGTGTGTGTGTGTGTGTGTGTGTGTGTGTGAGAGTGAGAGAGAGAGATGGCGCCTGTCGTAGCATAAGTTAAGATTGTAGAAGTTCTAATGGCATAAGTCTGCTCTGTGCCTGCTTTTGTAAATTGCTTGCCTTTTGTCACACCCCACAAATTCCTTGCTATCCCTGCCGTACATACGAACAAACCAAATTTACTGTCAAATACCTTTCCTCGCTTGATTGGAAATAAATGCTTTGTGTAGAAATGTTCCCAGCTCATTTTTGTCTTTTCCTTCATTGGTCCAGCATGGTCCATATCCTAGCCTAGCCAAGACATTTTTCCACCAACGATCTTTTTTTTCTAGCCAGTACACCCTTGGGCAGTTGTGCTCGGCTGCATCTGATCCAGTAAGGTGATCTGGTTTGAACAAGGCATACAGAGGGTGTGTCCCCCAGTAATTCGATCACGTGACCATTAGGTAACCGGTATAAGTCAGAGGACCCTAAGTCACTTGGTTGAGTTATTGGGGTTCACGGTTGATTCACGATCCACCGCGTTATGGAGTTATTCGTGTGTGATGGCCCAGTGATTCCGGAGAGTTGGTGAGAACCCGAAGTCACTCCCCCCCCCACCATGGTCTTCTCACCCCCACCCTGGGTCTGCAATAATGTCGCTGCACATCTCTTAAATGATCTCCAATTTTTGTAGCCCACACTCGAGCAGCGAAAACCGGTCCAGTACGTGTGTCTGAATTTTGTTATTACATTTTCTCTGGAACTGCTTGCCGGATTGACCCGAAATTTTAACCATCAATGCAACTTCTCGTGTAGAATGTTTTAAATGTCATCGGTCACGTTGTTCGGCAGCCATAAAAAAAAAATATATATATATATTCAAAAATCTTCTGCAAAACAGCTGAACAGATTGAGGAGAAATTTTTCAGGTATGACCACCTATCCATGAGGAACAAAAAGTTCCCCACATATGACATCATAGGTCACATGGTTTGGCAGCCATATTGGAGTTACCTACAAACCTTTTACAACTTTCTTCCCCAGAACCAAAAACAGATCAAGGGTCAACTTCACACACATGTTCCCCAAGCCTTGGAGATACCAGGGTGTCCATGAATGATTGATAGGTTAGATGGTTTGGCAGCCATAATGGATTGAAGGAAAATATTTTGAAAATTTTCTTTCTTGAACTGCTGCATACATCGACATGAAATTTCACAATTATGCTGTTGCAGCGATGGTGAATATATTATCACAGCCCCAGAGTCGTGGGGGATCCACGTTGGAAGGGGCTGTCCCTAGTTCCTCTCCGGACTCACCGGGAATTGCAGGCCATTGCACACGACTAAATTGGTGTCGCAGCGGGTCGCCAATTGTCCACGAATGCAAATAACTTGACCACGTGACCCAGAGTCCTCTGTCTGACAACCGTTTACCTCGAAGCACGTGATCGCCTTATCGGGAAATCGTGCCCTCGATGTATATTTGCGTTACTTAAGTACTTACTGTATCAGGTGCAGCCGAGTGGAGCTGCCAAATATGACCGGCTATTTAAGCAGAATTTGGGAATAACGTCCCAGCTAAGCGAGGGTGTGGGCAGTGCTGGACCAATGGAGGAAAAGACAAAAACGAGCTGGGTACATTTATTTAAACAAGAGCGAGGAAAATAATGAGCACAGTTTGGTATTTATTGCAAATGCACAGCAGGGAAAGCAAGGAATTTGTGGGGTGTGGCAAAAGACATACAATATTCACAAAAGAAGAAGACAGTGCACATTTATCACAAATATTCATAAACAGCCTTAACTTGTGCTAACACAGGCACCATCACACACACACAAACCCAAGGAAAATTAGAGATAGCCTAGAGAGATAAAAGCAGTTGAGGATTAACGACCTCACAATAGCTGGTGCGGTCGGTGGACCTTACAAACGCAAAACACTTACAGAATGAGAAGAGCCTCCGGCTCATAGCAGTAACATGTGATCCCACACTTGATCACGCTGACTTGCGGCGCCCCTTGCTCAGCACCAACGGTCCTCCTTGCGCTGCCTGTTTCCCTGGTGAGGTCCAATGTCTGCCATAGCATCTTGTCTGGTGAGCTCTGGCATCTGGCAAGTCCTCCGTCCTGGCAATTCTAACGAGTTCTGCTCCCCTGGTGAATTCGTCTCAAATGAGCTGCGTTTGCTCTTCTTATGAGCCCCAGGCGAGGAAAGGAGCCAAAAATTGGATCAAACGAGGCTCTTGGTTAATTCAAGCTTCCCCATTGGTCCATAGCGGTCATAGCCATGCCCCAAATGTGAAAAATGGCTCAGTCGCTCACTGATCTGATCATGCATCAGAGCTCCGACTTTAACATGGGACCATGGTTTTCGGAAGCACTCTCTGGCCGTGAACACATGCTGACCTCCAATCAAGTGTGGGATTTCAGGGGAATCCCTGCGCTACCAATATATCCTCAAATGAGCTCCAGCACACATTCACACCTCAAGTTATGCCCCGTAACATCCTGATCTTTGTCTTCTCAGTGTTTCTCAAGGCTGCGGTGAATGTTCGATGAATAAGTGGCAGTTGTGTCAGTTGTAGAGAAGTAGGAATACGTTGTGGTGGTTGTAGTGAAGAGATTGTAATGTGGTGTTGTGGTGAAGAGGTGGAAATTCCTTGTAACAAAGTCGTCGCAGCGGGGAGGGAGAGGTTTGTCCCCAACGGTCGTGTTTGTCATAAAAATGTAAGCTTGAGTTGTTGCGGGTATTTTTGTTAGTCGTGTGAAGTGGTTGTAGTGAGCGTGGTACAGTATGGTGAACAGAATGAACGCCTGAGGTGAGACGGCAGTTGAGAATGGGTGCACGAATGTAAATGAGGCACTCACGGTGCTGCTTTGCTTGGTTGGTGTCGTCGTGATGGGTTTGTGTGCGTGCTTGCTTGTGTGTTTTGTGTGAGAGAGACAAAGCAGTAAAATTAGAAGTGCAAAGATTGAAGATGGAGGATCGAACTAAAAGAGCCCTGTGCAACGCATCTTTCCCATTTACCCACGAGACTTATTGAAAGTTCTAACTAATACACATACTATTGAAATAACTACCTTGGGATCTCTGATTGTTTTATGCTAGTGCCTCAGAGGCATGCGATTTTACAGAAACGCAATAATGTTTTAAATTACAACCTGGTTGGACACATGGGCTGGCAGCTAAAAAGTACTTGTTTTAAATCTGCATTCTTTTTGATTTTTTTTTTTAATAAGACTTACTTGGTTGTGCTGGATGGGTTTGAGGGTAGTGGAGTAGCAGCTGAAACCAGAGTCCTAACCAGGTTCCTCCTGATGACTTCATCTTTGCTTTTTCGGGTTCCTTCTGATGACTCCAATGCAGGACTGTACCTATTTTATTGTCTTCCATTTGATTTGAATTTTTTTTTTTTTTTTATTACAAATTTGCCACCATAAGAGTTGGCTCACACCAAGTCCTTCTCAAGACTGTGAGGGGTAAGTATTCCACGAATACCATCTCGTTTTGTCGATGAAACACAAGCAGTCTCAAATATCAATATTCATATTGTTGCGGACCCGGGGTTGGGGGAGAGAAGATCATCGGGGGGGGGGGGGTAGCTACCTCGGGTTCTCACAAGATTCTCTGGAATCGCAGGCCATCATACACGAATAACTCCGTGACACAGCAGGTCGCTAATCGACCGTGAATGCCAATAACTCGACCACGTGACTCAAGGTCCCCCATCTTATAAATACCATTTACCTAATGATCACGGGATCTAAATACCAGGGGACACACCCTCTGTATGCCTTGTTCAAACCAGATCACCGAACCGGATCAGATGCAGTCAAGCATAACTGCCCAAGGACGTACTGGCTTGGAAAACAGATCGTTGGGGGATAACGTCTCGGCTCAGCTAAGATACGAACCATGCTGGACCAATCTCACCCTCGACCATCCTCAATCTTCTCCTCACCCATCCTCAATCTTCTCCTCACCCATCCTCAATCTTGCCCTCGCCCATCCTCCATCTCAGCCTCACCCATCCTCCATCTTATCCCCACCCCAGCCTCATATTCCACCTCACTCCCACTTGCCATCTTCCACCTTACCCCGACTCCCCCCATCTTCCCTCTCACCAGCCCCTCCACCCATTATCTTCCATCTCTCTGCACCCCCCACATCTTCCATCACCATCCCCCTTATCTTACATCCCCTTAGCTTCCATCTGGCTCCCACCCCCTGTCTTTCATCTTACCCCTCTTTCTTCCATCACACCCCCCTGTCTTTCATCTCGCCCAATCTTCCTCACCCAGTCTTCCATCTCCCCCCACCCCCATCCTGCATCTCAGACTCACCCATCCTCCATCTTATCCCCACCCCACCCTCATATTCCACCTCACTCCCACTTGCCATCTTCCACCATATCCCCTACTCCCCATTTTCCACCTCACCCCCACTCCCCATCTTCCCTCTCACCAGCCCCTCCACCCATTATCTTCCATCTCTCTGCACCCCCATCTTCCATCACCATCCCCCTTATCTTCCATCCCCTTAGCTTCCATCTGGCTCCCACCCCCTGTCTTTCAGCTTACCCCTCTTTCTTCCATCACACCCCCCCTGTCTTTCATCTCGCCCAATCTTCCTCACCCAGTCTTCCATCTCGCCCAAACCCCCTCCTCATCTTCCATCTCGCCATCACATCCTCAATCTCGTCCTCTCACATCCTCAATCTCGCCCTCTCTCATCCTCAATCTCGCCCTCTCTCATCCTCCATCGTGCCGTCCCCTATCCTCCATCTTGCCTGTAACAAAAGCAAGACTCCAGCTTGTAGGCCATCCGGATCGAGCCGGAAGTCTGTCCTTTATTTTTCTAGTGCCGTTGAGATAACCACTACCACCAGTAGCAACAATAACACTGCAGTTGTTTCTGAATTGCAAGCACTTCAAACATACATTACATCTTCCCCTTCAAGATGGAAAAGAGCATTGAACAAGTTATTATTACACGAGCAAATAGTACGCAACTCAAACCAATGTAGGAAGAGAAGTGGAATCGGAGATCATAAAATAAATGGAAGCATTGATCGCTTGCAAAGTCCAACTCAGTCCCAAAACAAAACAGATCAAACACTTCAATCAACACCACCTTGCAACAAATCAAATCCAATTCAATGTGAGGAAACATCCAAGCTCAACGAGGGTGACATTCACAGTTCTTCACTAGTCAAGTTTGTTTGGTCGACGACTGGTATGACCACTTCGACTACGAGTTACACATGGGGTAACTGGGTGAGCTGTAGACACTGATGGGGTGACTGCTCTGTCTGGCTCACCCAGATCTACAGTGTCACCAGCTGGAGGCTTCAAGTCTGATGAACAGTTTGGACCATCATGGGCCTCACTGGCATTTTTATCAGTATCAATGAAAGATCAATTGAAAGTAACACCCTCATTGACTACACTGGTGTTCTCACGTAAATGTCGACGGTTACGCCGACAAGTGTCACCTGTTTCTCGGGACCGAACAACGTACGAACGTGGCTTGGAATGCTGCTTCACAATCACAGCTGGTATCCACCTTTTGGAACTCGTAGGAGGCTCCATTCTAACTTAATCATTCTGATGTAATGGTGGAGGATCTTTAAGTGAGTGATGGTCATGGTAGAACTTGCGTTTTGCTTTTTCCAGATCAAAGTGCCTTTTCACAGCATCGCGGTCAAAAGCTCTCGGTACCAGAAGACCTCGGTCAATGGGAAGAGTATTCCTCGGACGTCTTCCCAACAGTAGTTGAGCCAGTGATAGATGAATGCCTTCCAGTGGCATTGTGCGATAATCCAGCAAGGGCAGGTGCTTGTCTGTAGATTTTCACCAGAGTCGTTTTACCGTTTGTACAGCCCTCTCTACCTCTCCATTTGAACGTGGATATATCAGGGGCTAGACGTTCGAAGAATGATTCCATGATCTTTGCAGAATTTCCTCACAAGTATACCATTATGATGCCGTAGAATCTCCGCTCGACGATGTCGAACAAACTCTGCTTTTAGCCGCTCAAAGAGTTGTACTGCAGCGTCAATCCTTCACTTCATCCACCTCAATGAATTTGGGAGTAATAGTCAACCGTTATCAGGTATGTCTCAGCATCAAACTGGAACAGGTGTGTCCCAATTTCACTCCAAGGTAGATTCGGTGTAGGATTCGGTTTCAGGGGCTCAGCAGGCAGGCGATTTTGATGGTCTTCACACTTGGAACAGTTCTGAACAGTTTGCTCTATGTCCACATTCATGGAGGGCCAGTATAGAACCTCCCGAGCTCATTGCTTACACTTGACTATTCCAAGATGTGATTCATGAATCAGGCTCAGCATACAGAGTCTGAGAGTAGGTGGTATGACGATTCGCATGCCTTTGTAATCGGTGCCACCTGTAACCGCAAGTTCACTCCGGGAATCACAGTATGGTCAAAGACCGAGTGAGACGTTTTGCCTGGCATCTGGCCATCCATCAAGAATCATGGACTGCAAATGACCGAGTAGCTTTTTGAAGATCCGCATACCTCTCGTCAGAGATAGATAGAAAGTCCAACATTGAAATATACTCCAAGTTGTCCATTTCTGAATGAATATCTGGCAGGTACGCTATAGAAAGGGTGTCTGGAAGCTGCATATCCTCCCCTCATCTGTACTGAATGGTGACGTCATCCCATTGCAATTGTAGTCACATGTTCTGCAGTCTCATCGGAGCGGACAGCAACGGCTTCTCGGTGATCATTTCCAGAGGCGTATGGTCATTGTTGACGGTGATTTGTTTCCCAAATATATAACAATGAAACTTTTTGCTGGTATCGACTATGGATAGCATCTCCTTCGCTATTTGTGCATACCGTGTCTCCTTCTCCATAAGGGTCCTGGAACTATATGCGACGGTTAGGTTGTTCTGCAAGAGAACTGCACCAAGTCCACTTTGGCTAGCATCACAGTGAAACTCAACTGGTTTGTTAACATCAAAGTACGCAACAGGCGGGGAACAGCAAACTTTCTTCGGTCTCTCGAATGCTCTGGCTTGAGCTAGTTGCCATTGATATATTCAAAATCTGATTTCAGCAGCTCTCGGAGTGGAGCTAACTGGTCACTCAACCAAGCGATGAACTTTGACAGATACGTGATAAATCCAATGAAGTGCCTCATCGCTGCCTTATCAGTCCGAATAGCCTTCAAACATACCGTTACGAACTCTGGCCCACCTGGCGTGTGATCGGCCGCGTACCTCGAATGGCAGCCGTGTCACCCACCGGATGGACAATTCAGTGGTGACGCTCCTGGAACTACCGCCAGGAGCCAGTCACGGGTGGGGGTTTAACCTCACCACAACCCAGTCCGCATTCTACACGCGCGAAATAGGGTGAATCGCCGAATGTCGATATACCTAAATACCCGCGCGGGTAACCTACCGAGGAGTTGCACCATGCCACAGGTTGGCTTAGGACACGAACTGCTTAAGCGGTTCATTCCGTGCTACAGGGATAACCGAGCGGTGTTATCACCGACCTCGACGGTTCAGATTATTTATCGGGTGTTTAAAACCCACTACTCATTCCACGATGCAAGATGACATTTCAATAGGGTGAAAGGAGGACGCGACGAACGGGATACATTGCACACATGGACATTTATTATAAAGCACATACTGCACACACAACACAAGCAAGGAATCATGCAATATACAAGCAAGGCAAATAGAAAGCAATACAACCGACGACGATTATTATCTAGTCACTTACACAGTCGTTACTTAACAGAACACGGCGCCACAGCACCACAGCATGCATACAAAAACAACAGGAAAACCCTCCCCATAGGCAGGGAGGTAGACGGGGTTCGTAAACCTTTATGGTCGTGGGCCGTGGATGACCGAAAAGGCCCACGAGACCGTGCTGGTTACCTGTCCCATCGAGGTGTGACGGTGGGCAGGTCGCGACGCCTTGTTCCGACGGCAGCTAGCGTAGCCGCGCCTGCTCTCGGGCCTTTGCGATGACGTGGTCGGCGAGTTCTCTCCGGCGTCCCTCGCCAGATGCGCAGATTCGCGCCACACAGCCGGCAGGGCTGCGCCTCCCGTCTGAGTCTCTGAGGTGTCGCCCGGACTCGCCACAGGCCCGCGCCTTCACCGACAGGTCGCCCAACGCCAAGACGAGAGAGCCCGACCTCGACCACCAAGAGAGAGCTCGAAGATGAAGCGAGAAGATGACGTCCACCAAGAGAGCGAGTATAATCCCACACAACCCCGACAGAGAGAGGATAACATCGACGACCCCGACAGAGAGAGGATAACATCGACGACCCCGACAGAGAGAGGATCGACGACCCAGACAGAGAGCGTGAGCCCCGCGCGCGGTCCGCCTGATATCGCGCGGGGCTCCGCCCTTCGCTCCGCCCCGTTTTCGGCTCCGCCTCCCTTCTGGAAGCTTCCCAAAAAGGGGCGTTCCTCATTCCCGACAGCGTCATCCACGCGTCCACCAATCGGGGCGAGCTGCCCTCCCCCTGCCTCCGTCACACTCCTCAGAGAAACAGGCGGGAAAAATCCGCGCGCCCATCGGAACTCCTCTGGTTTCCTTTTGCATTCGACGGTTTTCGGCGCGGCTTGTTGTTTGCGTGGAGGTTTGTTCAAAATAACAATAGAAAAAGAAAAACGGCTATCTCACAGAGTTGCAGCCCGATGAACACGAAGAAATCCCTTTAAACAACGGTGAGGACCGATCTGCACAAACACTTAGCGTCATAACTGATCTCAGGACCCTTTATGGTGTATTACGAATTTCCACAGCCGTAACAATACATTGCATTGCCCTCCCCCATCCTCAAACTCATATTCACCCTCTCCCCTCCTCCATATCTCCCTCATTCTCACCCTCTCCCCTTCCTCCATATCTCCATTATCCACACCCCTCTCCTCCATATCTCCCTCATTCTCACGCTCTCCCCTTCCTCCATATCTCCCTCATCTTCACCCTCTCCCCTCCTCCATATCTCCCTCATCTTCACCCTCTACCATCCTCCATCATCCTCACCCCTCCCCTCCTCCATATCTCCTTCATATCTCCCTCATCCTCACCCTCTCCCCTTCCTCCATATCTCCCTCATCCTCACCCTCTCCCCTTCCTCCATATCTCCATCATCCTCACCCCTTCCCTCCTCCATCATCCTCACCCCTCCCCTTCTCCATATCTCCCTCATCCTCACCCTCTCCCCTTCCTCCATATCTCCATCATGATCACCCCTCCCCTCCTGCATATCTCCATCATCCTCACCCCTCCCCTCCTCCTATCTCCTTCATATCTCCCTCATCCTCACCCTCTCCCCTTCCTCCATATCTCCATCATCCTCACCCCTCCCCTCCTCCATATCTGTCTCAGCCTCACCTTTTCCCCTTTCTCCATACTAGTGCGTGGCCGTACGTGCAAAAAAAAAATATATATATATTCAAACCGCGTGCCAGAAACAACAACCACACAGGCCGTTCCTTCGTTCTCATGTGCACGTTATGTGCGTGGCCGTACGTGCAAAAGAAAAACCAAAAAAACTTTCAAACCTCGAGCCAGAAACGACAACCACACAGGCCGTTCCTTCGCTCTCGCGTTCTCGCAACAACCACACTTCCACACACAGAGTTAATTAAAATCCAAATTAAAATCAAGTTTACCTCACTGTCTTTGCTTGCCATGGCATTCGCTGCCATGTAACCGGCACGGCCCGTGATGTCATCGTCGGCCGGCCGCACACCGGCCTACGCAGCCACGCCTAAGCTGCAACGTGTCATGTCATTGGTTGGTAAATAAATGGCCGCAGCACCGTGTCCTGTCATTGGTTGGTAAATAAATCACCATAACTTTGGAAGCACTTGTCCGATTAATATCAAACCTTGAAAATTACCCCCGTGCGGGAGTGACGGTCATCTCTGCGAGAAATAATACCAGAAGTTCTCAATGTTCAGTTATGACCGAAGACTACTGCACAGTTCTACTGCGCAGTTCTACTGCACAGCTCCACTGCGCAGCTCCACGGCGCAGCTCCACTGCACAGCTCGAACTGCGCAGTTTGGTTAAAGATGACTCAGCATTTTGGCGCGCGTGCACGAAATTATATTTTGAAAATAAATGCCGATGTTTACATTTCGGGTTTTGAAACTTTTACACTTTCGGCAGAAAATGTGTAAATATAATATACAAGGTCAGCTGCTATGCAATGACACCATTCACTAACTTTTACCATGCCCAGTGGAGAATATATAGCCTCCTGAAGGTAGGGCAGTTTTTGCAAACTTTGAAGTCACGTGACTCGAAAACGAAAGCGAAATTCAAAAATCCGGCCTGACCAAATTTAGATATTGTCCCATAGATTCGTATGCCCCAATCAAATTCAAGATTGCTTGAGAAATGTAGGAGATAGATTTTGAAAATCGTCATTTTCGCATTTTTTGCCAACTTTGAAGTCATGTGACACAAAAACGAAAGCGAATATCGAAAATCCGGCCCGACCAAATTTAGATATTGTCCCATAGATTCATATGCCACAATCAAATTCAAGATTGCTTGAGAAATGTAGGAGATAGATTTTGAAAATCGTCATTTTTCGCAACTTTTGCCAACTTTGAAGTCACGTGACACGAAAGGTCAGGTCAGGTCAGCTATGGGAGCATGTGCCAGAACAGCACGTCACTGCGTCCACTTTCCGCCGGTACTCCAGGGGCCTCCGTCTGGCCATCCCCCAGGCAGATGCCAGGCCCATCCCCATCTCCTTGAGATGATGGTCAACCTGTTGCAACCATGAGGCACGTGGTCGACCCACTGGCCTCCTCCACTCATGAGACTCCCTCGCTGAGAGAATCTGGTGAGCAGGATCAGAGTCAGGAAAACGAGCAACATGTCCATACAGCCGCAACTGACGCTCACGGACTATGCAGGTAACAAATCTCATCCGAGTCTCTCTCAGCAACCGCTCGTTGGACACAAAATCCGACCAGCGATAGCCAAGGATTCTCCAAAGAGACCTGGTACCAAAGGAATTAAGTCTCCGTCTCAGATCCTTGGTCAGAGTCCAAGTCTCGCACCCATAGAGCAAGACTGGAAGTACCAAGGACCTGAAGACTCGGACTTTCGTCCTCCCGCACAGGTACCGGCAGCGCCACACCCCATGATCCAGTGAATCCATGACTCCCCAGGCCCGACCCAGACGTCTATTGACCTCTGACTCGCAGCCAGCAGAGACATGAATATCACTGCCAAGGTAAGTGAATCTCTCCACGACATCAACATCCTCACCACAAACAGACACAGACAGGACAGCAGCATCCAAGATGTCACCGAAAGCCTGGATCTTAGTTTTGACCCAAGAAACCCGTAATCCCAACGGCTCCGACTCCTCATTCAGCACCTCGAGGGCCCCCAAGAGGATGTCTAAAGTCTCCGCAAAGATGACTGCATCATCTGCAAAGTCAAGGTCCGAGATCTTGACATTCCCAAATGACGCACCGCAACGTGATCTCTCCGACATCCTCCCTAGAATCCAGTCCATACAAGTGCTGAAAAGTGTGGGGGCAAGTACACATCCCTGACGAACTCCAGCAAAAACTGGAAATAAGTCAGAGATGGTACCACCACACTTCACAGCACTCTCAGTACCAGAGTAGAGTTCAGACATCAGATCGATCAGTTTTGGTGGCACCCCACGAAGACCAAGAATCCTCCAGAGGACATCCCGATTCACTGAATCGAACACTTTACAGAGATCAACATCGGCTGCAAGCAGCCCCTGCCGAAACTCTCGTCTGCGTTCGGTGAGGACACGAAGTGCAAGGATATGGTCAATCGTTGACCTCTTTGGTGTGAAGCCTGACTGCTCTGGACGCTGGTGCTCAAGCAGATGGTGGCGAACCCTATCGAGAATTATTCGATCAAAGACCTTGCCCGGCACTGAGAGCAGCGTCACCCCTCGGTAGTTGTTGAAGTCTTGGCGATCACCCTTCCCTTTCCAGAGAGGGACAACAAGGCCCCTCTTCCAGTCAGTAGGGATGATGCCTGTGTTCCAGGCAGAGCACAAAACTGCATGCAACGACACGAGTGCAGCATTTCCACCAGCCTTGAGAAGTTTGGCATGGATGCCACAGATCCCTGGAGCTTTGCCCCGTTTCAACTGGTTCACTGCAGCCCGTGTTTCCACAAGCGTAGGTGGACCACAGTTGATTCGAGGGTCAGCAAAAGGGATTGTAACACCCTTGACGTCCAACTCGACAGTTGGGGGATTAGCCTGGTACAACCGCTCAAAGTAACCGGACCAGCGGGCCTTCACTTCAGACTCCTCTGTCAAGAGCCTACCACTCTCTGCTCGAACTGTAGTGCTCCGAGGGATGGGCTTGGATGAACGTAATGCGCGAATTCCCCTGTAAGCGGGCCGAGAATCACCTGTCCACAGGTGATGCTCTACCCCCTCACAGATTCCTCACACATAGGCCTCCTTGTCCACCCTCAGTGCACGTACAGTTTTACGCCTCAGCTCCCTGAACAGCTCAGCTCTGCCATTCAGCCTGGCCCTGCGACTCTGGTCAATGGTATCCAGTGTCCCTTGAGAGATAAAATTCTTCTTTGCCCTGCGGTGAGCTCCAAGGCATCCACCGGCAACATCAAGGACGGTGGTCTTGAAGGCGCTCCACAACTCTTCAGGACCCCCCAAAGCACCCAGACCCCCCAAGTGTCCACTTAGCCTGTTCGCAAACTCCTCAGCTACTCTCTCATCCCTGAGCTTGGCAACATCCAGCCTAGGCTGGGATGGTACCATTCTCCAGGATTTAAGGTGCAGCTTTAGAGTTGCTACAACAAGCCTGTGGTCAGTATTGAGGAACTGAGCACTCTGGTAGACCCTGCAGTTCTGGATCATCCTCCAACGACCGTCAATGAGGACATGGTCAATCTCCTTTGCCACACCGCCAGCGTTGGAATACCAAGCTTGTGGGCGCTGAAACCATGAACCAGCCACCCTAAGTCCATGACTTCTTGCAAAGTCAAGGAACTTAGTGCTATTCTGGTTCATAGTTCCTGACCCATGGGGACCAACACACACCTCATAACCGTCCCTATCAGTTCCAGTCGATGCATTGAAATCCCCCAAGACTAAAAGTGTATCTCGTCTGGGGCACTGATCAACCACAGACTCGAGTGTGGCGTAGAATGCATCCTTCATGGTGAGATCACTCGCCTCAGTCGGAGCATAAACAGAGACCAGGGAAATGACACCTAAGGAGTGACGAATCCTTCATCTCATAATACGCTCGTTGACCGGTGTTACCTCAATTATCATTGGGGTCAGATTATTGGACACAGCTACAGCAACTCCTTGGGTATGGTAACCATCAGAGCGACCAGACCAATAGTAGGTGTAACCACCCACCATTATCTCGCCGCAATCCGGTCTCCGAACCTCAGAGAGAGCTGCAATCCCGATGTCCAAACGCTTGAGCTCAGATGATAACAGAGACAGGTGATCATCCTCTCTTAGGGATAGGACATTCCAGGCACCCACCCGAAGGGACCCCCTCAGGTTAACCCAAGGAGACCGCTGTCTGGTGGACGACACCTCAGCACCACTCCGACACACTCTCCCGCAATCTGACCCAGGGATGTTACCCCGTGGTTTCCCTCCTATCAAAGATTGGGGGTCCCGAAGGCTTTGCCCCAATCCCGTCATCCGATGAGCTGCCCTGCGAAGGGAAGCTGCACAGGAGGTACTCCCACGGAGTGGGTTTTCAGATTTTTTTGCGTTTTTGCGTTTTGCGGAATGAAGGGTTTTACGGTGGCCGGAGTGCAAATCCTGCCACCAACCTCCTAATAAGAAGTGACCCAACTGCAGGAGGACGTCCGCAGACACAGTTGGGCACTAGATATGGATGGCCGTTGGCTCACAAGGAGCTCCTCCGCCCTTTGACAGGTTTTGTTTTTAATCCTGCTGGGTGTCCATATCCAAACACCCTCCTCACCAGAAAACCTGGTGGGGGAGACGGTTTAGTCGCCGACAACCCGACCATGGAACAGGTTAGTACAGGTTTACATGGTACCTGTAGCAGGTCACAGATCGAACCTGACCTGACCTGACACACGAAAACGAAAACGTGACACGAAAACGAAAGCGAAATTCGATAAAATTACCCCCGTGCGGGAGTGACGGTCATCTCTGCGAGAAAATATATAGCCTCCTGAAGGTAGGGCAGTTTTTGCAAACTTTGAAGTCACGTGACGCGAAAACGAAAGCGAATATCGAAAATCCGGCCGGACCAAATTTAGATATTGTCCCATAGATTCATGTGCCACAATCAAATTCAAGATCGCTTGAGAAACATAGGAGGAGATAGATTTTGAAAAAGTCATTTTCGCATTTTTTGCCAACTTTGAAGTCACGTGAGACGAAAGCGAACATCGAAAATCCGGCCCGACCAAATTTAGATATTGTCCCATAGATTCATGTGCTACAATCAAATTCAAGATCGCTTGAGAAATGGCGGAGGAGATAGAATTTGAAAATCGTCATTTTCGCAACTTCAAAGGCCTCGTCACCTTGACCTTGACCTTCGGTGACCTTGAAAGTCATACCATCGTGTACGTCTCATCGACCTCTATCAGGATCACTAATGACCAGATCTCCCGCTTCAACTTCATTGTGAATGGACGGACTGACGGACGGACTGGACGGACTGACGGACGGATCGTCACCTCTCCTCTCAACACCAATATTATTAGGTCATGCTCGAAGAGATGAACAAAAAGGCACATCCTCAGGTCCCCAGCAATATAGCTGGCAAGTTTCAATTAGATCGGACCAGTGGTTGTCGAGAAATAGCGGTCACACACACACACACACACACACACACACACACACACACACACACACACACACACACACACACACACACACACACACACACACACACACACACACACACACACACACACACACACACACACACACACACACACACACACTGCTGGAATTATAGATAGATGTCTTTTAACATCTCCCTCTTCCCTCCCCCCCCCCGCTTTGTCGGTATCCCCCTTTTGTCCTCTCTCCCTCTTCTGTCCTTTCCTTTCCATTCTTTCCCTCTTCCCTCTTATTCCCTTTCCACTCCTGCCATGTTCCTTCCCTCTTCACTGCCACCATATTCTTTCATTCCCTCCCTTCTGAGATGGAATAAAAGTGAGCAGGGTATCTTTACATGGTGATACAAAGTTATAATGGAGGCTTTTAGGGAATACTATGTCACTTGTACGATCGTACATCAAGCAGCAGCAGCAGCACAATCTCACTTTAACCTACATCACAATGAAGGGTTAAAACAATGTATTATTTCAGAGAAAATATGGTGCTCGGGTATAGAGGGGATAAAACAATCTGAACCACATGGAGGGGAGGACTTGGAGAAAATACATGAAATCAGTTTCCATCCTTTGGGAGATGAAAAACAGATGTCTGACAAGAGGAATGCCGTGAAGAAGGTTGGAGTGAGTGAGAGAATGAATGAAAAGGAAATGGAGGGGCCTGGAAGGGAATGCAGGGTGGAATTTGTGGTGGGTTGGAGGAGAATATGATGTAAATTAAAGGAGATTAAAAAGAGGCAGGAGGGAGGGAAGGGGGTAAAATATAAAAAGTAAATTTATATTTAAGGTGAACATTTACTGATGGTTTGGGTAAAATAATGATGAGAAGAATGACCGAGGAAGAGAAGGAAGAGGGGAAAAACCATAAAGGAAGACTCAGAAAGTTTGTGTGGAGGAACAGCTGATATTTGGGGATGGATTTCAGTCCTTTTTGAAGATGTTATGAAAATTAAATGTTTGATTTGTAAAAGACAATCGCAATGTAAATGTCATGAAGTTATTGTTGAGATATGATATGGTGTGGTGAGGGAAGTATGAGTAAAAGGAATATAGAAGTGTAAACAAATGGGAAGGAAGCCAACATGGAATGTGTTCATGTAAACCAGATACTGGGAGTGGAATGTCGGCTGCAGGAGGTTGAGGGAATGCAGAGTGGATTCACTGATCCTGTGGGTTGGTGGAAGCAAAACAAGCACGAAACAGTGTTAAACAATTTCAAACAAACTTTTCTGTATTCATGGCGCGACTATTTATTCTAGTCTGTTTGGTTTTCCCCAATTTGAAATGTTAGGTCATGTTTCTGGGTTCCCAGAATTATACCCTCTCGTTAACTTGTCTTGCAGGAGATGTATTGTTAGGTGGAATGGGGGGGGGGGGGGATCCATAGATAGGTTGACTTTAGAATAGTACGGACCATGTGAATAGGTTAGATTTCCCTTTGTATCGGGTTACTTGCTCATGGTTAAAGTAGCATTGTGAGGAGGGGAATCTGGCATGGATGGTGTGCACATCTGGCGTGGATGGTGTGCACATCTGGCGTGGATGGTGTGCACATCTGGCGTGGATGGTGTGCACATCTGGCGTGGATGGTGTGCACATCTGACGTGGATGGTGTGTACATCTGGCGTGGATGGTGTGCACATCTGACGTGGATGGTGTGTACATCTGGCATGGATGGTGTGCACATCTGGCGTGGATGGTGTGCATGTCTGGCATGTGCAACTGGCATGGATGGTGTGCACAACCTGGCGTGGATGGTGTGTGCATTTGGCGTGGATGGCATGCATATCTGGCGTGGATGGTGTGCGCATCTGGCGTGGATGGTGTGCACATCTGGCGTGGATGGTGTGCACATCTGGCGTGGATGGTGTGCATATCTGGCGTGGATGGTGTGCGCATCTGGCGTGGATGGTGTGCACATCTGGCGTGGATGGTGTGCACATCTGACGTGGATGGTGTGCCCACATTTCTCTTTTTCACTTTCCTTCTTCCACTTCTTTCAAATTTCTCCGTTCTGTCGCTACCTGTGTGTTCCTTCTCCCCACACGCTCTGCACACCTTGGATTAAACACTCGTCAGTGTGACCCTTCACTCGCGCGTTACACTTCATTTTGTCGCGGTTTCTGTGATACAATTTATTGTTGAATCAATCCAGTCCGACTGCGTGTGACACGTTGGAAGAACGAAAGTAAATCATCAAGTAATATAATCTTCCTTTTTGTGCTCTAATGTACGCAATAGACATGTACGAAGGCTCTGAAGTGGGAACAAAATGTTGAATTTTTGTTCAACAAAAACAAAAAAAAGCACAGCACAACAGCACAGCACAGCACAGCATAGCACAACACAGCACAGCACAGCACAACACAGCACAGCACAGCACCAGAACATTACGTGACTCTCCTAAACCACGCCTTGGTGCACCGAAACCTCTCAAACAAAATACAGTTTTCAATAATGTCTCCATCTTGCGTTGGAAGATTGGTGCAGCAGAGCGTATGCCAAATGGGCATCTGCTGTACATGTGGAGTCCTCCATGAGTGTTGATGCATGTGTAGGGCTTGGAATCATCATCCAGCTCCATTTGAGCATAGGCATTGGTACAGTCAAGCTTGGTAAATGTCTGGCCACCCATGAGAGTGGTGAACAGATCCTCTGCTTTGGGCAAAGGGTAGCCATCCAGCTTTGAATCGAGGTTGATCGTCATTTTGTAGTCCACACAAATGAGCACTGTTCCATCTGCTTTGAGTGTTGGAATGATAGGTGCTGCCCAGTCGGAGTACTCGACTGGTGAGATGATGCCCTCACTCTGCAGGCAGTCAAGCTCAAATTCGACCATTGATCGCATCATGTAGGGCACAGGTCTAGCTTTTTTGGAACAATGGCTGAGCATCTGCAGAAACATGAATCCTCACTTTGGGCCCTGCAAAGGTGCAAACACCATTGCTGAACAGGCCAGGGTACTTGTTGAGCATGGTGTCGTGTCCAGCATCAGAGTTGGAGACTCTGCTTAAATCGCTCCAATTATTCGTAACCAATCTCGGCCTAAGAGGGTTGGTCCTTCTCCTCGCACTATCAGTAGTGGTAGGACATGAGTGCTGTTTCCATATCCTACAGTTACGTTGGCTGAGCCAACTATAGGAAACACCTCCTTGGTGTATGTTCTCAAGTCAGGAGATACAGGCCAGAGTGCAGGAGCTGTTCGGAGGAGGGTAGATGGAGGTGAACTTGTTCTCGCTCATAATTGATCTGGAGGCACCGGTATAAACTTCCATCCTCACGGGGATCTTATCGATTGTTACATCAACTATAATTGGAGCATCGGAGCTCTTTCTTCCAACAGAGAAAACCTCATAAAGTTCCTCACTTGACTCTCAGCTGCAGATTGTGCTCTGTGACCTATCATCCCCTGCATCAGGGTTCACCCCAATGTGATGAACACTTGACAAGTTCTTCGAGTTGGATCAGGGACAACGACACGTCAAGTGTCCCCACTTACCACAGTTGTCACAGGTGTAATTCCTGTACTGACATTGAAAAGCTTGATGATTACCACTACAACGCCAACAAGTTACCCCAACCTTCTGGGTAGATTCTGAAATGGCAGGAGGTGGAGGTGAATTTGGTGGCTTGCTAAAACACTTTTGCTTGAAGTCAAAGGTTACCTTGTTACCCGATGGGTCCTGCTGGATAACTTTTGACTTGTTAGAGATCACACGCAGGCTTTTGGCAGTTTGCATACACGCAGTGGCTATTTCCATGATTTTGCCAAATTGGGGTCGGATTCAGTCTGGAGTTTCCGCAGAATTGGGTCGTCATCGATGCCTATTATAAAGAAATCACGTAACATCTCATTGAGTTTATCTGTAAACTCACAATGTTCGGCGAGTCGGCGTAAATCAGCCACTAACTCGGAAACTGATTGACCATCTTGACAATGGAAGGTATAAAATTTATATCTCGAGACGATCTTACTCGGTTTCGGATGATAATGTCTTTTCACGAGATTGATGAGCTCTTCTTACGACTGGTCAGAAGGTTTGGCTGGGGCAAGAAGATCTTTGATGAGGCTGTAGGTGGAATTAGGTGGAGGAATTAGAGCAAGTGCAGAGGAAGGCGGACACAGAGTCTGAACGACCTGAACACAGGTATAAGCTATCAATCACAGATGTGGAGGGGAAACTGGGAAAGAAACAGAAATGGAAGAAAATTAAATATATAAAACTGAGGGTTAGTGGAGAGAAACCCAAGAGTGAGGGAGTGAAGTGAAACCTGATTACCAAAAAAGGGTGACCTCGGTGAGAGTTAATGCCGATGGAAAAAGAGCATGGGTATGGATGGAGGATGCCATGAGATGGTGATGAATGACTTTCTTGAAGCCCTGGAGGGAGGAATGACATTGAAGAGACTAAATAACTTGATGCCACAGGTGAGGAGAAAGGAATGAATGAGTGGATGTGAGCAATGAGTCTGCACTGGATTTTGGGAGTTTCACAATCAGGGAGTTATTGGCAGACCACATGTGCTGTAGAGAAACATGGAAGGGGGGGGGGCACAAAAAGGTCACATGACCAGGAAGCCAATAACTCCATGGCTTTTATATGTTCAACATACCCAAAAAAGCCCATCCAACCGGGTAGCGCCAGGTATCCCCTCCATCCTCACCCCCCTCACCTCCCCCACCCACCCTGCCCAGGGCAGTTCCGGATAAGCCCTAACAGTCATACACATATTATATATATTTACTGCTCTTCTGTACTATAAAAGGAGCCATGCATGTGCTCGTGTGAGTTCCATCCATTGGTTTGAGAGCTCGCCTGACCCCACCCACAATTTCTATACTACGGCATCAACTTAGGTACTCAGGAAAACTGGCAGGGAAAATAAGCAGCCATCTCTCTTCAGAACTGGTCTCCCAAATCTTCCGCCCCCGATATTAATTCAGCCTGGGAATTCTTCCACAGAAACCTGCTCTCTCTCTCTCTTATGCACAGATTCATCCCATGTCGTCTTCGATTATCTTACCAATCCTCCCGCTTTTGGTACTCTGAATCCTGTGGTGATGCTGTTGCTTTAAAACAACTTTCATTTTCCTCCTGGAAGGCAAATCCAACCGAAGGCAACCGAAGATCATTCCACGAAGACCAAAACAAGTGTGTGTCTACTATCAAGAGAGCAAGAAAATAACATCCATCCAATCTCAAGAATGGACTGTCAAATTTGTTTCCCTCTTCTAAAACCTGGTGGTGCCTTGTCAAGTCAGTCTTTGGAGTATGGGTCCCCTTCCATCCCTTCTCTCACTTCAAATCGCACCACAGCAGACTCTACTCGTGAGAAGCCCGAATGCCTCAATTTTGTGTTTGCTTCAAAATCTTGTGTCCCTCACCCCCTCTCCCTGTACCCACCCTTCCTCGTCGTACCCAGCTGCTCCTGAATGCTGTGTCTTTTGCACCTGAGAAGGTGGTAAAGTTTCTGTCAACACTCCACTCTGACTCTGCAACTGGACCAGACGACATCAGCTCATATGTCCTAAAAACCTGCTCTGCTGCTCTTGCACTTCCCCTCTCTGCCCTTTTCACCCTGTCATTTACCATAGGTCATCTTCAATCTGCCTGGAAATCAGCCAACATCACGGCATTATGTAAAAAGGTGCAAAAACAGTTCCCCTTAACTCCAGCCCAACTTGCTGACTTCCAATCATCAGCAAGGTCATGGAATCCATCATCACAGTCGATATAAAATCATTCCTTTTCTCCAACAGCCTCATCTCTGATAATCAATTTAGATTCAGGCCTGGTCACTCCACCTTGGACATGCTGCTTCTACTCTTCCAACAATGAATGGAGGCACTCGATATCAGACATGAGGTCAGGCCCGTCTCTTTGGACATATCGTGAGCTTTTGATGCAGCCTGGCTTTCTGTCTTGATCCCCATACTGTGCAATCCAAGGCCAACTCTGCTCTTAGATTGCTGACTTCCTCCCCTCTCAAAGCAAATGTGTGGTTCTCAATGGAACCCTTTCATCACCTCTTCCTCCCAAGGCTGGAGTACCCCAAGGCAGTGTTCTCAGCCCCATATTATTCCTAATATTCATGAATGACCTCACTGACTCTGAAAAATCCTCTTTATCTCTTTGCTGATGACACCACTCTGCCGTGACATCTCTCATCCTTCTGACATGCAGGCAGCAGCCTCTTCCCTCTCCTCAGACCTTGACAAAATCACAAACTGGTCAAACAATGGAATATGGCTTTCAATCCTGAGAATCAATCAATCTCAATATCTCTATCTCTATCTCTATCTCTATCTCTATCTCTCTCTCTCTGAAAGGATCGTACCGGAAAGTCTTACATCGACTTTGTCAACAACCCTCTCAAAGAGGTTGTCAAACTAATGGGTCTCTCTCTCAGCCATGATCTCTTTTGGGCAAGCCACAGTTAAAAGTTGGCCTCCAAAGCCAGTCACCAAATGGGCATCCTCCATAGTGCAAAGTCCTTCCTTGACACACCTGAGTTCTTATCCACCTCAAAGGATTTCATCCACAGCTCGATAGAGTAATGCTCTCCCCTCTGGGCTGGATTCCCTGCCTCGCATCTTGCACAGCTTGATGCTGTTCCAACAAAGGCCTTCACTATCAATGGGATCTCACGTTATGAAGCTGTGTCTATGGGCCTATCACTTCACCATCGCCGACAGTAGTCTCTGTCTTCTTCCACCTCATTTCTGGACTTGCACCCTCTGCCCTTTCTGCGCTTTGTCCCGCAAAGTTATCTTCAGAACGCATGTGGTCCACCAGCAACCCCCTCCTGGTGAAACTGTCTAAATACAGAGTCACTGCCCACCTCCACTCATTTATTCCTCTTTTTTCCCACCTGTGGAACCAACTTCCATACTCTCTGCAATCTCATTCTTCCCTCCAGGTCTTCAACACAGCTGTTCACCACTATATCAAATAATCGCCCATTCAAAATCATGATCTTTTCTACACCGCTCCAAAAATTTTGCTTATGTATCCATCTTGTCCACCCTTTGCATTTTCCCTTACCCCTCGTCAATACCTGCATCCCTTGTTTATCCGTCTCCATATACTTTCTCCCTCTGCCCTGTTATTGGTGTTTCCCCTTTCTCCTGCTGTTCCCTTTGTTGTGTTGTGTCCTGATTTGTTCTGTGTCATAGTTCTTCCAGGAGCCTAGAGTAAGTATAAAAACATAGGGGCAATACTCATGGATGCTCACCTGGTAGCAGCTTTATCAGATAACCAGGGAACCACTGGTAGGCATGGATGACCCACAAAATATGTAATGGAGAAGAAAGTAAACACCTACAGATTTTTGTTTTTGAATGCCATGACCAAACTTTAGTACATCACCGGTGATGAAGGTTGTGGGCAAGTTTCAGTGAAATTGTGTGTAGTTTCGGAGAAGAAAGCAAATAGGTTGCCCCCCCCCAAATACATATTGGGGGGGGGGCAACCGCCCCCCCTACCCAGTTGACCCTCTTAGACGCCGATTTTTTTTAATGGTGTGAACAAACTTTGGTTCATCATGGGTGATGAAGGTTGTGGTCAAATTTCATCAGAATTGCATGTGTAGTTTCTGTGAAGAAAGCAAATACCTATTTTGGGGGGAAACCTCCGTAAGACCCCCTTTGGACCCGATTTTTTTAATGCCATAAACAAACTTTGGCACGTACACAGTGATGAACGTTGCAGTAAAGTTTCATCGAAATTGTGTGTGTAGTTTCAGAGAAGTTGCAAGCATTTGTGGACAGACGGATTGACAGACTGATGGACAGACGACACGCCATCCCATTCGCTCCTAGAAATTACATTCCAGGTGAGCTAAAAATAAAAAAAATAAAGACCTTCATCCACCACTTGATGCTGTACTGCTCTCCCCTCGAAGCTATAACCCCTGCCTTACACCTTGCTCAACTTCATGCCGTTGAAACAAAGGCCTTCAAAATCATTAGACTCTCCAGCGACAAAGCAGAGTATCTGGGCCTATCACTTTCACATCGCAGTCCGCAGATAGGTCGCTAGTCTCTCTGGCTTACACCGCCTCCTTTCTCACCCTACAACCTCTGCCCTTTCTTTGCTTTTGTGGGGTGGTTGGAGGAGTATGGATGCAAACAGTGCAGCAAGCACAGACACTAATAGGGTGATCTATATAAATATATATATATATATATATATATATATATATATATATATATATATATATATATATATATATATATATATATATTGTTGTGGTTGACGAAATTCGCAAACCACCATTCAGGTCCCGTAGGTGAGATATCTCTGTAAGTATATGTGTAGTTAGCCCAAACCCGTTGTTTAGGGGGAATAAATGTCATTCATTCGGGCTGCGACCCTTTTAGATAGCCGTTTTTCTTTTACTATCTTTATTTTGGACCAGCCGCCATTACTACGACCTCAACCACCACCAACCACGTCTCAACAGCCATCACACAACAACCACCAACCGCAACGCCGCTTCACAACAACAGCCACGACCCTTGCCGTCACATCTCGCTCTCGCAACCATCGCATCACCGCCATTCCCGCGCTGCTTGTGGGCACCGATCCTGGACTCGTACAGGGCGCGCACCGAGCAGCGGGTGCAAAAACACCAGCCTTTCCGAGAAATCGGATGAACAACGATTCACGCCCACTTCTGTTTCATCCTATCAGCGAGCGTGGGGCGGTTTGGCCCCGCCTCCAGGTGCGTCGGAGTATAATCGCTATATGCAGATTCGCGGATCAAGAATCATTCACGCCCACTTTTCCTCTCTCCAATGGGGAGCGTGGCTCCGCCCCCGAGCGATTCCTGATCCAAAAATCTGCATATGATTTCTCCTGTCGGACTATAAAGCACCGAGCGCGGAGCGAATGGAGGCAGTTGGACGGAGTTGAGAAGAGTGGAGAGTGGGAGAGTTGGAGAGTTGTGGCGGCGGCGAAGGCAGTCGGGAGAGTGTCTGTCGGGGTCCGGGGAGGCTGGAGAAGCCAAGGATCTTTGTGGAGGTCTGCGCTCGTGTCAGAGTCGGGGAGCTGCGGAGAGGGGAGGCCGGTAACGCGACCGAGGTCGTGGTGGAGTCGCTCGTCGCGGGACCCAAGCCAGCGAGATATCCTCATTCCCCCGAGCATCAACAACCCCCTCCTGTTTCCCCCCCGCGCTGAGATAGTGTGAGAAGGGGGCGCCGTTCCCACCCCATTCCAGGCAGTGCCAGCGAGGCCCGCGGATTCGGGGCGCCGCCGCCATTTTGCGGCTCATCACCAGACGGGTAGGCTCGACGAGGTCTCGGCCCCAGGCCCGTCTGCCCCTTGTCGATGAGGGTGGCCCCTTCCTTTTTCTTTTGCTTTGAGTATATGTGTTGTCGGCGCCGTCTGTGAAGTAAAACTGTATAAGTGTTGCCGTGTGCTCGGTAGTCGGTAGTAGATCTGCAGTGTGTTTTTCTTTTGTTGCATTTGCTTTTTGTGCAGAATTGTCGTGTTACTTTTACATTTGCTTTTGGTCTATAATTGTAGATGTGTGCTTTCCGTTTGCCGCGGAATAAATGTGCTTTATGTTGAACTGTTTTTCCCGTTTCGCTTCGTCTTTTCTTTTATTGAATCTCCATCTTACTTCACGTAAAGGGTTGGTCGTGAGCTAAAAACGCCCAATAATTAATCGAACCGTCGAGGTTGACGATAACACCGCTCGGTTATCCCGATAGTACGGAACGGGTCGCTTAAAGTGGCCCGTGTCCGAAGTCGACCTGCAGCGAGGTGCGATCGCCCAGTCTACCCTCCATGTGGGTACTTAGGTAGGTCGAATTTGGCGAGCAACCCTATCCCACGCGGGGGGCCGATTGGCACGATTGTGGTGAGGCCGAAAGGCCCACCCGTGACTAGTTCCCGGCGTTAGTCCGAGAGGGTCACGACGGGATTGTCCGTCCGGTGGGCGACATGCCGCGATTCGAGTTACGTGGCCGCTCGCACGCCGGCGGGCGCGAATCCGCAACACTGGTGTCAGGAGTGGGATACAAACCCATCCCTCTCCTCGCGGCACTGGTATCGGAGAGCGGGAAAACGGGCTCTCCTGTCTCCAGCTAAATTCACGGGAATCGGTCCAGGGGTGAGAGGAGCGACCCCCGATTCCCTCCAAATTACGAGCGATTCAAATTAACCCTTTACGAGAAATAAGATGGCGTCTCAAGGCGAGCGGGAGCCGGGGGTATTAGAAATGGATTTAGAATGTGTAGAATCCATGGTCCAGGATGAAAACCCCGTGCAGGAAATGTTGGTTGTGCAGGAACACGAACTCGCCCAACTGAACCCAGAGCCCGAAATAGGTGCGGCGGCGGCCGCGGTGTATGACACCTCCCCTCCCACCTCCGCCAAAACCTCCCGATCCCTGCCGAAACGGCTCACCCAAGCGCACCCGACATGGCCCAGCTATGCGCCATGCTGACGGCAATGACAGCGAGGATGGATACAAACACAAATGAAATGAAAAACGAAATAAAAGGCATGAACGAAAAAATGGATGCAAACACAAATGAAATGAAAAACGAAATAAAAGGCATGAACAAGCAAATGAACGGAATGAAAACTAATATGGAAACAAATGCGCAAGGAAGGAAGGAATGAAAGAGCTGCGGGGTGAGACGCAGAGCATGGGCCAAAGCCTGCAGGCGGGCATGAAGGCAGTAACCGGGGAGCTTAAAATGGCGACTCCACGTGTGGGAGCGAACGAGCTGGGAGGGAGTGCAACGGCTGTCAGGCCCGCGGTGGAGGCGGGTGACAAAGTAATTCGGGAGACGTGTTGGGTGACGGTAACCGAGAGGGAAAAACTAATTCGGGTGACGGAGACGTGCACGAGGGAGATAACAAGGGAAGAGATGGAAATAATAGTTGAGACAAGGGAGGGATAGGTTGGAAGGGAGACCGTGAGTGTGAGAGAGACAGCGTGTGCAAGGTCGCTGTGTGTAAGGGAGATGTCGGTTGGCATGCGGGAGCACGCAGCCACGTCTCCCGGTGTGAATGTAATGGATTGGAGTGTGAGCGTCGTGACACGCAGGTGTGCGTGGGTCGAATGGCGACGACGGCGACATGTGAGGGACAAAAGCCGAGTAGCGGCTGTAGCTGTTTCGGGGACCGTGCCGGGTTCACCCAGCAGCGAGCGTGCGGTCCGTGCTGTGCAACGCACGAGACCCCCACGTGCTTGCTTGCGAGAGTGAAGTCCCGGTCCGGAAACGCACGCGGTGGATTTGCCGATCCCGCGGACGGACAAAGTTTAGGCAGGTAAACGGATTTGGACCGGACGGGTTCCCCACGCGGGCGTGTGTGTTGCGCTCCAATGGGCAGAACACGTGTTCGCGTGGGGAACCCCTCAAGACGTGGGGCTTGTGTTTTTTTATGCGCACGGTGACGTCATGGCTGCACGCGGGGTTGGAATCCGGCAGGAGGGGTATCCCTGCCGTATGGTACCGTCCAAGGAGGGACGAGGTACACGTGCAGCTGCATGACGTCACGGGCAGGTGCAAAGTGCACGAGCTGTGAGTTGCCGCGCTGGTGATGCGCATGTGGAAAATAAAAAATAAAAAAGCAAGCCTCACTTTCGGGTGCACAGGATTCCCGGGCAAGGGGTGGAAGACCCCCTTACCATGGCACAGGATGGAAACTAGTTAGGGGGAAGGGTTAGCTTAGTTAGACCGACTTCATGGGGCAGGGGTAAGTCCTCATGGAGTCCGTGGAATGGATTAGTTAGAGGGATTGTAGCCAGATGTAGGTTGGGGAAATAATTTTTGGGACATTTGAGGACAGTGACAGACTTGAGTGTGTAGAGGGGATGTAGTTTAGCTACGTAGTGTTAAAAGGAACGTGCTATAGTTTAAGGGATGACGTGGGAGCACGAGTTAGTTAGGGGATGTAGTTAGAAGGATGGCAGAGTTCAGTGGTGTGTGTGGAAGAGTTGGTGAGTGAAGTGGAAGCATGTGCTTGGTGAGTGAGTGAGGCCAGCGGGTCTGTGTGAGTGGAGCAAATGGGGAATGCATGGTGCGATGAGTGATTGGGGGGAGGAGTGACTCCCGCCCAAGGGACCCCGGGGTCAGTGTAGAGTGAGTTAGCTGGGTTAGTCAAATTGAAAAATGGAGGTCGTTTTGTTGTTGGTGGGAGTGTAGGCTCGAAACCCGTTTGGAGGGGTGCAGGATCCCTGTTGAGAGGCTGGGAGCGTGGCTGCGAAAGGTGAGTATCGCTGAGTGGGTACCCCAGGCACCAGGCTAGTCGGCCGTAGTAGGCCAAGAGCCCATAGGGGGCCGGGATAGCGTAGTGGGCACGGGTGCGCCTGATTGGTGCGGGGGCCCGGTGCGCCATTAGCTGCGTGGGCAGTGTTGTGGGCATGGGTGACCCTCGGAAAGGGGCCTGGGAAGCCAGCCTGCCACGTGTGCGTTTCAGGGGAGGTGCCATGGGGGGCACTCCCCGGTGTTTAGGGAGCTGGTAGGCTCGGAGGCAGTGTAGTGCCCGGGGGTGCCATAGCTGGAGATTCGGCAGAGGGTCATGCCTGCCAAGGGGAGCCACGCGTCCCAGCCATGAGACCGTGTGAGGGCACGGAGAGAAAATTGGGGGGCGAGGCCCGAAATTGTGAGGACACCAACACAGGCGATGGGAATCTGGGTTTATAGAACCAATAGCTTAAGCGTGAGGCGCTTGTTGAAAGCCCCGGGGTAGTATAACAGGTTAATGGTTAGGGTAGATTAGGAAGTGTACCCCTCTGCACCATCCATCCTCTCGCTCTCGTTGTGGGCCGCTGGACCCACTTTGGGTTAGATCTCTGAAGTCTGGGGAGGCCATTCTGAGGCTTCGTTGGGCCTCGACACAGGACGCTAGCTCTCCCTTGTTCCCCTCCGGGAAGGGAACGTAGGGGTTGGGAGTAGGCTAGGTGACAGGATAGGTTAGCCGAACAAGGACAGTACAGGGGGTTAGGGGACGATTTATAGTGGGGAAACAACAACAAAAAAATAAGTTGGGGCTAAATTGGTTTTGGACAAATTAAGGGAGTGGGTATAGACAGTGACAGGCAAAGGCGATAGGTTGGGAGAGAGACCGTAGAGTAGGTCCGAGCCCGCCTTCCGAGTGGCCAGCACCACCGCACTCCCTCCACCAACCTCCACTGAACGGCGAAGGCTGGCCAGCTTCATCGGCAGCTGTTGTTTTGCTGCAAGGCCTGTGCTGGTCGGATTGTCTGCAGCTGCTGTGCTGCAAGGCCTGTGCCAGTCGGATTGTCTGCAGCTGCTGTGCTGCAAGGCCTGTGCCGGTCGGATTGTCTGCAGCTGCTGTCCTTCAAGGCCTGAGCCGGCCAGTTCATCTGCCGGCTGTGTTTGCCTGCAGCGGCCTTGTTCTGCAGGCTGTGTTTGCCTGATCACCTTTGCCATGCCATGCCCACTGCCCCTGTTCACCAGCCCCGTTCAATTTTTGCTTTGCCCCCCCCCCCTGTTCATTGCCATGTGCGCCAGGATCAGAAAGCAACAGTTTGCAAGCTGCGAGAACTGCCCTGTTGGCAGCTACAACACGGGCCTGCAGTGGCGGTCCGTGCACCGTGTTTGCGTCCATCCATTCATCCATCCATTCGTTGTGTTCATTGCGTGTGCCACTTGAGCTGGCACGGAGACTGCGTTTGTGCAGCCCATGCACCGTTGTGGTTCACTGCATTCAGTTCAAAAGGGAAGGCCTTGGACTGCGTGTGAGCAGCCGGCCACGTTCCCTGTCACCTGCATTGTTTGAGCCAGAGACTGCATGCGAGCAGCCTGGCTCCCTGCTAACTGCTTTCTTTTTGCAGAGTTCATTGATCCTGGGCCATGGTTTATTGTAAAATTTGTAAGTTAAGGTTAAGATGTACTGTACATCGGAGTGCGCCCCCGGCATGTCTGTCTTAGCGCCGGCAATTTTATTTAAGTCGTCCATGTGAGTGGGTTTGTTTAGGTAGTTACTCAGCCCTCAGGTTATTCATTTTGGGGACACGAATACCATGAATGTCGCACTCAGGGATCCGTAGGTAAAATGTACTAGGGGAAAACTACACATGATGGCACACGAAAATTTGATGACTCGGGACGAGTCTGTAAAAAGGGGAGGGGGTAGTGTTGTGGTTGACGAAATTCGCAAACCACCATTCAGGTCCCGTAGATGAGATATCTCTGTAAGTATATGTGTAGTTAGCCCAAACCCGTTGTTTAGAGGGAATAAATGTCATTCATTCGGGCTGCGACCCTTTTAGATAGCCGTTTTTCTTTTACTATCTTTATTTTGGACTAGCCGCCATTACTACCACCACAACCACCACCAACCACGTCTCAACAGCCATCACACAACAACCACCAACCGCAACTCCGCTTCACAACAACAGCCACGACCCTTGCCGTCACATCTCGCTCTCGCAACCATCGCATCACCGCCATTCCCGCGCCGCTTGTGGGCACCGATCCTGGACTCGTACAGGGCGCGCAGCGGGTGCAAAAACACCAGCCTTTCCGAGAAATCGGATCAAGAACGATTCACGCCCACTTCTGTTCCGTCCTATCAGCGAGCGTGGGGCGATTTGGCCCCGCCTCCAGGTGCGTCGGAGTATAATCACTATATGCAGTTTCGCGGATCAAGAATCATTCACGCCCACTTTTCCTCTGTCCAATGGGGAGCTTGGCTCCACCCCCGAGCGATTCCTGATCCAAAAATCTGCATATGATTTCTCCTGTCGGACTATAAAGCACCGAGCGCGGAGCGAATGGAGGCATTTGGACGGAGTTGAGAAGAGTGGAGAGTGGGAGAGTTGGAGAGTTGTGGCGGCGGCGAAGGCAGTCGAGAGAGTGTCTGTCGGGGTCCGGGGAGGCTGGAGAAGCCAAGGATCTTTGTGGAGGTCTGCGCTCGTGTCAGAGTCGGGGAGCTGCGGAGAGGGGAGGCCGGTAACGCGACCGAGGTCGCGGTGGAATCGCTCGTCGCGGGACCCAAGCCAGCGAGATATCCTCATTCCCCCGAGCATCAACAACCCCCTCCTGTTTCCCTGCGCTGAGATAGTGTGAGAAGGGGGCGCCGTTCCCACCCCATTCCAGGCAGTGCCAGCGAGGCCCGCGGATTCGGGGCGCCACCGCCATTTTGCGGCTCATCACCAGACGGGTAGGCTCGACGCGGTCTCGGTCCCAGGCCCGTCTGCCCCCTTGTCGATGAGGGTGGCCCCTTCCTTTTTCTTTTTCTTTGAGTATATGTGTTGTCGGCGCCGTCTGTGAAGTAAAACTGTATAAGTGTTGCCGTGTGCTCGGTAGTCGGTAGTAGATCTGCAGTGTGTTTTTCTTTTGTTGCATTTGCTTTTTGTGCAGAATTGTCGTGTTACTTTTACATTTGCTTTTGGTCTATAATTGTAGATGTGTGCTTTCCGTTTGCCGCGGAATAAATGTGCTTTATGTTGAACTGTTTTTCCCGTTTCGCTTCGTCTTTTCTTTTATTGAATCTCCATCTTACTTCACGTAAAGGGTTGGTCGTGGGCTAAAAACGCCCAATAATTAATCGAACCGTCGAGGTTGACGATAACACCGCTCGGTTATCCCGATAGTACGGAACGGGTCGCTTAAAGTGGCCCGTGTCCGAAGTCGACCTGCGGCGAGGTGCGATCGCCCGGTCTACCCTCCGTGTGGGTACTTAGGTAGGTCGAATTTGGCGAGCAACCCTATCCCACGCGGGGGGCCTGGCACAATCGTGGTGAGGCTGAAAGGCCCACCCGTGACTAGTTCCTGGCGTTAGTCCGACAGGGTCACGACGGGATTGTCCGTCCGGTGGGCGACGTGCCGCGATTCGAGTTATGTGGCCGCTCGCACGCCGGCGGGCGCGAATCCGCAACAATATATATATATATATATATATATATATATATATATATATATATATATATATATATATATATATATATATATATATATATATATATATATATACATATGTATATATATACACATATATATATATATATATACACACATATATATATATATATACACACATATATATATATATATATATACACACATATATATATACATACACATATATATACATACACATATATATATATATATATATATATATATATATATATATATATATATTGTTGTGGTTACCAGATTCGCAAACCACCATTCAGGTCCCTTAGGTGAGGTATCTCGGTAAGTGCATGTGTAGTTAGGCCCAAACCCGTTGTCTAGTGGGAATACATGTCATTTATGCGAGCTGCGACTCTTCAGGATAGCCGTTTTTCTTTTACTATCTTTATTTTGGACCAACCGCCATGATCACAACCACAACATCAACCACCGACCACAACCACCGCTTCACCACAACCGCCACGACCTTCACGCACACCTCGCCACCGTAGCATCGCCACCGTTCTTGCCCCGCTGTGGGTACCGGTGTTGGACTCGTGCAGAACGCGCGTCGAACAGCGTGTGCAAAATCACGGATTTTGTGCTTCAAAAACGGATCAAAAACGACACACGCCCACTTTTTGCCGTCCAATCGGTGAGCGAGGGGCGATTTGGCCCCGCCTCCAGAACGATCGATATATGCAAATTTGTGGATCAAAAAGCCTTCACGCCCACTTTTTCTCGGGCCAATGGGGAGCGAGGTGAAAGGTCAAAGGGAGGGGGTCAAAGGCGAAGTTACGGGGGGATAAAAGGACGGTGTTCGTCAGTCAGAGTCGGTCGGAGAGTCAGCAGAACGAGAACGAGGAGTCGGAACGAGGGAGTCAGCAGAACGAGAACGAGGAGTCGGAACGGAGGGGACGGAGCTGTGGAGAGGCGGCGAGGGCAGACGAGGGGGTGCTCGCGTCGGTGCCAGGAGCTGCACGCCCGAGGGAGGCCGGCAGCGCGACCTGGCCGAGGTGGAGACGCACACCAGGGATAATAAAGATCCTCTATACCCCGAGCATCAGCAACCCCCTCCTGTTTCCCCCCGCGCTGAGATAGTGCGACCAAGGGGGCCCCGTTCCCACCCCCTACCAGACACCGTCCACGAGGCCCGCGGGTTGCGGGGCCATCGCCGCTCCGCGTCTCATCACCAGACGGGTAGGCCCGACCCGGTCTCGGCCTCAGGCCTGCCCCATTCTTGGTGGTATTTCTTTTCCTTGGTTTTGGGTATGTGTTGTCGGCGCCGTCTGTGAAGTAGAATTGTATAAGTGTTGCCGTGTGCTCGGTAGTCGGTATTAGCTCTGCACTGTGTTTTCACTTTTATGTTTGCTTTTTGTGTAAATGGAATTGTGTTTTCTTTTTTTTGTGTGCATTTGGTGGAATTGTATTTGTGTGCTTCCCGTGTGCCGAGAATAAATGTGCTTTATTGTTGAACTGTTCTCCCGCTTCGCTTCGTCCTTTCCCCATTGAACCCTCATCTTGCTTCACGTAAAGGGTTGGTAGTGGGCTGAGTACGCCCGATAATTAATCGAACCGTCGAGGTCGACGATAACACCGCTCGGTTATTCTGATAGTACGGAACGGGTCGCTTAAGTGGCCCGTGTCCGAAGTCGACCTGCGGCGAGGTGCGATCGCCCGGTCTACCCTCCGCGTGGGTACTTAGGTAGTTCGAATTTGGCGAGCAACCCTATCCCACGCGGGGGCTGATTGGCTCGATCGCGGTGAGACCGAAAGGTCCACCCGTGACTGGTTCCCGGCGTTAGTCCGAGAGGGTCACGACTGGATTGTCCGTCCGGTGGGCGACGTGCCGCGATTCGAGTTACGTGGCCGTCGCACGCCGGCGGGCGCGGAATCCGCAACACTGGTGTCAGGTCGTGCGATACAAATTCATCGCCCTCCTCGCGGCACTGGTATCGGAGAACAGGAAAACGGGCTGTCCTGTCTCCGGCTAAATTTACGGGAATCGGTCCAGGGGTGAGAGAAGCGACCCCCGATTCCCTCCAAATTACGAGCGAGTTAAATTAACCCTTTAAGAGAAGCAAGATGGCGTCTCAAGGCGAGCGGGAGCCGGGGGTATTAGAAATGTATATGTGTAATAATGTAGAGTCCATGGTCCAGGATGGAATCCCCGTGCAGGAAATGTTGATTGTGCAGGAACACGGACTCGCCCAACTGAACCCAGGGCCCGAGGTGGGTGCGGCAGCGGCCGCGGTGTATGACACCTCCCCCCCCACTCTCCACCAAGACCCTTCCCCAACCCCTGCCGAAACGGCTCACTCAAGCGTACCCGACATGGCCCAGCTATTCACCATGCTGGCACAAATGAATGCGGAAATGAAAGGCATGAACGAAAAGATGGATGCGAATATGAATGAAGTGAAAACGACGATGGATGCGAATACACAGCAAATGAAAAAAGAAATGAAAGAGCTACGGGGTGAGACGCAGAACATGGGCCGATGCCTGCAGGCGGGCATGAAGGCCGTGAGCAGGGAACTTAAAATGGCGACTCCACGTGTCGGAACGAACGAGCTGGAAGGGGGTGCAACGGCTGACAGGCCCGCGGTGGAGGCGGGTAAGGAAAAAGTAATTCGGGAGACAAGAGACGAGGTGAAAGTAATTGGGAGGGAGAGAAAAGAACAATTAATACGGAAAGCAAGGATGAGGTACGCGGAGATCGTGAAAGAGCAAGGAGTGAAAAACAGGGAAGGACGGGAGCGACTTAAAGAGAAAGCAAGGTTGACCTACATAAAGATAAGGGAAAGACGCCAGAAAGAAGCGGAGACTAATAGACAGGAGGGGACAACAGAAACTTATAAATGTATAGAGACACGGGAGACAGAAAAAATAGAGGAGAGACTGCATGAATTAGACGGGGTAAGTGACGCACACACACACACGGAGGTAGTGGAGGACAATGGGGGTGAGCTGGTGGACTGGGTGGAGACCCAGTGCGAGCAGCGGGATGGCCTCCTCCAGGAACGAGGGGAGGGAGTATGCCCCCTTGAGGCGAGTCACGACCAGGTGAGTTCGGTCGTGTTTTGCGAGGTTGAGGGGACGGGTGCTGTGGACGGGTGCACGGAGAGCTTGGGGGGTATAGAGGCCCCGGAGACCCTTGTGGGGACACGAATCCCCAGTGTGGTTGTCCCTGTGTGTGTGGTGCAAGGTGTGAGTGCGGCACCGTGTGTGGAAGCGACCCCGTGTGTGGAAGCGACCCCGTGTGTGAGTGGTGTGGTGGCGATGGTGCCAGAGTGCGTGCTTCCCAGCACGCCGGGTGTGGATGGGGCACCGTGTGTGAGTGAGGCCGTGTGTGTGAGTGAAACGGCCAGTATGAGTGAGGCACCACGTGTGAGTGGTGTGGTGGCGATGGTGCCGGAGTGCGTGCTTCCCAGCACGCCGTGTGTGGAAGAGGCACCGTGTGTGAGTGTCGCCGTGTGTATGAGTGAGGCACCGCGGGTTAGTGCCCCCGCGTGTGTGGGTGAGGCACCGTGTATGGAAGAGACCGCGTGTGTGAGTGTCGCCGTGTGTATGAGTGAGGTACCGCGGGTGAGTGCCCCCGCGTGTGTGGATGAGGCACGGTGTGAGAGTAGTGAGGCACGCGTGAGTGAACGGCCGTGTGCAAGGTCGCTGTGTGCAAGGGAGACCGTGTGTGTGAGAGAGCGGTATGTGAGGGAGATGTCGGTTGGCATGCGGGAGCACGCAGCCGCATCTCCCGGTGTGAATGTGATGGTGTGGACTGTGTGCGTCGTAACACGCAGGTGTGCGTGGGTGGAATGGAGACGACGACGGCGACAGAGGAGTGAAAGCCGGGTAGCGGCTGTAGCTATTTCGTGGACCGTGCCGGGTTCACCCAGCAGTGAGCACGCGGTCCGTGCTGTGCAACGCACGAGACCACCACGTGCTCGCTTGCGAGAGTGAAGTCCCGGTCCGGAAACGCCAGCGGTGGATTTGCCGATCCCGCGGACGGACAAAGTTTAGGCAGGACTACGGATTTGGACCGGACGGGTTCTCCACGCGATCGTGTGTGTTCAGCTCCAACGGGCAAAGCACATGTGTTCGCGTGGGGAACCCCTCGAGACGTGGGGCTTGTTTTTTTTTATGCGCACGGTGACGTCATGGCTGCACGTGGGGTTGGAATCCGGCAGGAGGGGTATCTCTGCCGGATGGTCCCGTCCAAGGAGGGACGAGGAACACGTGCAGCTGCATGACGTCACGGGCAGGTGCAAAGTGCGCGAGCTCTGAGTTGCCGCGCAGGTGCTGCGCATGAAAAAAAAAAAAAAGCAAGCCTCACTTTCGGGTGTACAGGATTCCTGGGCAAGGGGTGAAAGACCCCCTTACCTGGGCACAGGATGGAAACTAGTTAGGGGGAAGGGTTAGCGTAGTTAGACCGACTTCATGGGGCAGGGGTAAGTCCTCATGGAGTCCGTGGAATGGATTAGTTAGAGGGATTTAGTGAGCTTTAGGTGGGGAAATAAAATTGATTAATGGGATTATTTGGAGACAGTGACAGACTTGTGAATGTGTAGAGGGGACGTAGTTTAGCTACGTAGTGTTAAATGGAACGTGCTATAGTGTAAGGGACGACGTGGGAGCACGAGTTAGTTAGGGGATGTAGTTAGAAGGATGGCAGAGTTCAGTGGTGTGTGTGTTGAAGAGTTGGTGAGTTGTGAGGCATGTGCTTGGTGAGTGAGTGAGGCCAGCGGGTCTGTGTGTATGGAGCGAATGGGGAATGCATGGTGCGATGAGTGATTGGGGGGAGGAGTGACTCCCGCCCAAGGGACCCCGGGTCAGAGTAAAGTGAGTTAGCTGGGTTAGTCAAATTGAAAAATGGAGGTCGTTTTGCTGTTGGTGGGAAAGTAGGCTCGAGATCCATTTGGAGGGGTGCAGGAGCCCTGTTGACGGGCTTGGGAGCGTGGCTGCGAAAGGTGAGTATCGCTGAGTGGGTACCCCGGGCACCAGGCTAGTCGGCCGTGGTAGGCCATGGGCCCATGGGGGGCCGGGATAGAGTAGTGGGCACGGGTGCGCCTGCTTGGTGCGGGGGCCCGGGCGCCATTAGCCGCGTGGGCAGTGTTGTGGGCACGGGTGACCCTCGGAAAGGGGCCCGGGAGGCCGGCCTGCCACGTGTGCGTTTCAGGGGAGGTGCCATGGGGGCACTCCCCGGTGTTAGGGAGCTGGTAAGCTCGGAGGCAGTGTAGTGCCCGGGGGTGCCATAGCGGGAGATTCGGCAGAGGGTCGTGCCTGCCAAAGGGAGCCACGTGTCCCAGCCAGGAGACCGTGTGAGGGCACGGAGAGAAAATTGGGGGCGAGGCCCGAAATTGTGAGGACACCAACACAGGCGACGGGAATCTGGGTTGTTAGAACCAATAGTTTAAGCGAGAGGCGCTTGTTGAAAGCCCCGGGGTAGTTTAACAGTTAAATGGTTAGGGTAGATTAGGAGATGTACCCCTCCGCACCATCCATCCCCTCGCTGTCGTTGTGGGCCGCTGGACCCACTTGGTGGTAAGATCGCCGAACTCTGGGGAGGCCATTCTGAGGCTTCGTTGGGCCTCGACACAGGACGTTAGCTCTCCCTTATTCCCCTCCGGGAAGGGAACGTAGGGGTTGGGAGTAGGCTAGGTGACAGGATAGGTTAGCCGAACAAAGACGATAAAGGGGGTTAGGGGACGATTTATAGAGGGGAAGTAAAAATAAAAACAACAAAAAAATTAAGTTGGGGCTAAATTGGGGTTTGACAAATTAAGGGAGTGGGTATGTACAGTGACAGGCAAAGGCGATAGGTGGGAGGGAGACAGGTAGGTAGGTCCGAGCCCGCCTTCCAAGTGGCCAGCACCACCGCACTCCCTCCACCAACCTCCATTGAACGGCAAAGGCTGGCCAACTTCATCGGCTGGCCGTGTTTTGCTTCAAGGCGGAGGCCGGCCAACTTTGTCGGCAGCTGTGTTCTGCAAGGCCTGTGCCGGCCAGTTCATCTGCTGGCTGTTTTTCTTCAAGGCCTGTGCCGGCCAGTTCATCTGCCGGCTGTGTTTGCCTGCAGCGGCCTTCTTCTGCGGGCTGTGATTGCCTGCTCACCTTTGCCATGCCATGCCCACTGCCCACGTTCACCAGCCCCGTTCAATTTTTGCTTTGCCCCCCCCTGTTCATTTCCATGTGCGCCAGGATCAAGGCAACAGTTTGCAAGCTGCGAGAACTGCCCTGTTGGCAGCTACAACACGGGCCTGCAGTGGCGGCCCGTGCACCGTGTTTGTGTCCATGCATCCATTCATTCGTTGTGCTCATTGCGTGTGCCACTTGAGCTGGCACGGAGACTGCGTTTGTGCAGCCCAAGCACCGTTGTGGTTCACTGCATTCAGTTCAAACCGTTCATGCATCCATTCGTTGTGTTCATTGCGTGTGCCACTTGAGCTGGCACGGAGACTGCGTTGTGCAGCCCAAGCACCGTTGTGGTTCACTGAGTTCAGTTCAAAAGGGAAGGCCTTGGACTGCGTGTGAGCAGCCAGCCACGTTCCCTGTCACCTGCATTGTTTTGAGCCAGAGACTGCATGCGGGCAGCCTGGCTCCCTGCTAACTGCTTTTCTTTACAGAGTTCAATGATCCTGGGCCATGGTTTAGTGTAAAATTTGTAAGTTAAGGTTAAGATGTACTGTAAATATGAGTGCGCCCCCGGCATGTCTGTCTAGCGCCGGCAATTTTATTTAAGTCGTCCGTGTGAGTGAGTTTGTTTAGATAGTTACGCAGCCCTCAGGTTATTTATTTTGGGGACACGAATACCATGAATGTCGCACTCAGGGATCCGTAGGTAAAATGTACTAGGGGAAAACTACACATGATGGCACACGAAAATTTGACGACTCGGGACGAGTCTGTAAAAAGGGAAGGGGGTAGTGTTGTGGTTACCAGATTCGCAAACCACCATTCAGGTCCCTTAGGTGAGGTATCTCGGTAAGTGCATGTGTAGTTAGGCCCAAACCCGTTGTCTAGTGGGAATACATGTCATTTATGCGAGCTGCGACTCTTCAGGATAGCCGTTTTTCTTTTACTATCTTTATTTTGGACCAACCGCCATGATCACAACCACAACATCAACCACCGACCACAACCACCGCTTCACCACAACCGCCACGACCTTCACGCACACCTCGCCACCGTAGCATCGCCACCGTTCTTGCCCCGCTGTGGGTACCGGTGTTGGACTCATGCAGAACGCGCGTCGAACAGCGTGTGCAAAATCACGGATTTTGTGCTTCAAAAACGGATCAAAAACGACACACGCCCACTTTTTGCCGTCCAATCGGTGAGCGAGGGGCGATTTGGCCCCGCCTCCAGAACGATCGATATATGCAAATTTGTGGATCAAAAAGCCTTCACGCCCACTTTTTCTCGGGCCAATGGGGAGCGAGGTGAAAGGTCAAAGGGAGGGGGTCAAAGGCGAAGTTA
>NC_140977.1:28984960-28987460 GCF_056783735.1 Eptatretus burgeri
GACACTATTCACAGGATATTTACACTTGACCGCCTCCCCCAGTGGATGCTAATAGACCCAGCGTTACCTGGGGAGCCAATTTTCAAATTTGCTTGCCCCAAAATTATGCGGACATCATGCCCTTGCTGCACATGTCAAGTTGTGCGGGATCGAGTGGGACTCACACATCTTCACAACACTCACACCATGGTCATCATCACATTTCTAGGTCATGGTCCTCATTTTAATCATGCAGGCTGAATCCCGACGTGGCCGTGGGGTGGGTTACCACAAGATGATGGGGGCATCTCAGGTGCAACCATGCCCACAGGTAAGCTTTAGTCCAACCCGGACGTTTCTCCACCCCGCTCCCTTTGATTCCCTCCCCCCTGGTAGCCATCAGCTTTAATCCCGTACAACACTCTGGAAGGGGTCTCACTGGCTCCTCTGGCCTTCCTGGGTCGCCAAGGTCCTACCCGCCTTGGTCGCCCAACCAGACCCTCTCCCAGTTGCCTCCAGACACTGTCACCATTAGCCACCAGGGGTGAATCTCCTTGAAGGGGGTCGCAATTCACGCTCACTGTGAGCTTCAGCAATCCCTGTGGACAAGCACATCATCCCCACCCACAAAACCCACATGACTCCCCCACCCCATCGGCCTTACATGTGACACCTGCATTTCTAACACTTCACCGACCATGACCTTCCCTGTTACCACACCATGCCCAATAAAAAAATCAACGTGTGCACCATACATTTCACTTCTTAACTTAAAACAACTCACACAGCACTTCTCACCCGATCCACGCACCAGCCATTGGACAACCACTCGTGCCCGCTTTGTTACCAATTACCCACTGTCCCGATTGTCACTCTAAAACCCAGCAGAACTTACAAACCCATGCCAATTTTCCCACAATTCATTTTTTTTTCCACCAAAGGAGGGCACTTCGCCACAATCTCAGCAGCCGAGCATGGCCGTATATGCTCAGCCCAATCTTGTCTCCCCGACCCCCGACAGTGATCTCCGGACCCGACTCAGGAAAGGGCATCTCGGATAGACCTGGCAGTTCAGCAGGAGGATTCACCCTCTCCGAGTCTAAAAGTCTATTGGAGGGTCCCTCCATTGCCGGGTACCGGCAATATCGTTGCATGTGTCCTCTTCGCCCGCACCGGAAACAACTCCCCATAAAAGGCCCCGTGAGTATCGGTGAAATGTCTCTTCCGGTTCCGGACCCCCTCGGCCATAATCAAATTGCTCTATTGGCTGGGCTGGACCCCGCCGCTTTGGCGCACTAACTACCGGATTACCCTTTATCGAACTTGACAGTTTCTGGCAAATTTCCTGAAACATTTGGGTAATGCCAATTTCTCCCAGCCCCCCTCCCTGATCCTGGATCTCCGCCTGTTGGATCGTCACCGATGGCCTCTCTGGAACCCGACCCGGCCGACTCCACGAGGCCAGCCTGGCCGCGCACTCGGCCGCTCGGTGAACAGTGGGTGGATCCTGTAACTCCACTAGCGCTCGGACCTCAGGGTCAGGAAGAGCAGCTAAAAAATTCTCTAGTGCCAGTCTGTCCCATGCCTCCACTGTAAGGTCCCGATACGCGATCCTGACTGATTGGTAAATGTCCTGTGCCAGCTCCTGCACTGTCTCACCCGGCTTTAATCTGCGGTGCTGGAGCTGAGCCCGCACCAGATCACAGTTTGCCGCGAACCCAATCCGACGGCTCAACGCCTCGCAAATGTGGGAGCTGGTCAACATCCCCTCCGCGATCACGTTTAACACGTCTGCGGCTGGTCCCCGCAACGTTGCCACCAAATTCCCTGTACGTTCCCGCTCATTCCACCCGTTTAGTCGGGAAATGCACTCAAATTGCGTCAGAAAAGCTTCAACGCTCCCTGACCCGTCGAAATTTACCAGGGGGATCACTTTTACGGTGGCCCGCTTCTCAGTTTCTCCCTTGTCCGAATCCAGCCCAGGGATCAAACACCCTTGTGGCTGCGTATCCAATTTCGGAGCCCACTGTGGCCAAAAATGTTTTGTGGTGAGGGTCTCATGGGTCAATTTTGCCTCCTGTTCCAAACGTTGAATGGACCGATTCACCTCTTCCCGCAGGATCTTCTGGGCCCGCACAACCTCCTCCAAGGCTCCGTCGCGAGTTTGTAGCTGCTCCTCAACCAACCCAGACACTCTACTTACAAAAGACGGCTCTACCAGGCCTTTATCCAAGACTTCATCTTGGCTCATAATTTTATCTTGTTCATCCAAACGAGCCTCCAATCCTTTTACCTCCTCCGCCAAATTCATCCCTTGCTTCCTCAGCTCTCCCCACTCTTCAACTTGCAGCTGCATACGAGCATCCACACAGGCACGATGACGTTCCAGGCTTTCATCCACTTTATCAACCCGAACGTTCGTTGCATCAATTCTATCTACCAATTTTTTCCGTATATTTTCCCCCTCCAATGTAATTTCTACCTTTGTTTCCTCCAATCTATCCTCGAATTTACTTTGTAT
>NC_140977.1:28992460-29089960 GCF_056783735.1 Eptatretus burgeri
ATCTATGTTCACCTTTAGTTAACAACATTCTGAATAAAAGGAATTAATATAGAAAAAAACAAAACAGGAAATGACCCTCAAAATTGAGAGGCCAGGGCGAGTTGGAATGTGGGGCAGGTTGAAACATTGAGATGGTGCAAGATCTTTGATTGATGACATCACAAGCGTCGTTGAAAATAACCTTGCCACAGTTTTGATGTGAATAATGTATGTATCGATGTATGCATGTCTGTCTGTGTGTATTTACTGGCCTAAAGGTATGTACACTCAGCTCCAAGATGGCTAGCATGAGTTTGAATCTCATATCGGCTATAAACTGCCATCCTGGTGTTTCACAGGCAGGGTGATTCATCAATGTGTTTGTGCCATCCCATAAATGGACATTAAACTGGGAATACTGTCTGCCACCATTAGTTGGTGGATGTTAGTGATCCCACGGTGACCTTCCTGAAGAGTTGGCAAGCTATCGCCGGCATCCCGGCTAAATTCCAAATTCCTGCTCCATCTACTGCTGGGAGGCCAATGGCAAAACCACTCAGTATAACCCTTGTCTAGAAACTGCTTCGGCAGCACCGACACTCTGTAAAAGAGTGTGGTACATACTCACGAGCTGTGAGTAACAATGGTCATCTGCCACACGAGCACTTTGTCTCTGCCTTACTCTGCATGCCGCTTATATGTCATGTCGCCATTATTAGGTCAGAAGGACCATTTACTGTTCTGTCATTGGAGATGTTGTCATACAAAATGATTGGACAATTGCAATTTTTAAACTTGTCTATTCCACTTGTAGAATTTGCTTGTACAGGAGAACTAACCAAATAATGATCCTTCTTCGTTCGTGTGTAGCACATGCCTGTGAATTGCATTATCCTGACTGCAAAAGCAGCTGTGCCACTGATGCGTCCCACCCACCACCGCCCCCCCCCCACGCCCCACAGGTTTGTGCTGTAATTTGTTCAGCGTGCTGACGATAGCTCGCCTACTATTCGCAAAGGACACTAACCCTAGGATAGATATTTAAATGTCTGCCAACTAATACTGGCAGACAGTATGCCCAGTTTAATGTCCATCTGAGGGACAGCACACGTGTTGATGCCTCACCCTGCAAGTAAAACACCAAGGGGGTAGTGTCGATGGGGGCAATTTATAGCTGGGTCGAGATTCAAATCCAGGATAGACAGCTCAGAAGTTAGTACACCGTATCTCTGGCCTATCCTGCCAACCTAAATACTGGACAATGTGAGTGGAGAAGATTACAAAATGAGGATGAGAGGGAGAGGGGAAGAACACGATTCACACTTACAACTCTTTGGACAGCAATGCCTTTCATCATATGTTATAGGGCCCTGGAAAGAAACATTGCAAAGCAGAGGTCAGGATTTGCATCATGACAATTGGCCTACAAATATAATCCAAGATGAAATGCACATGTGACCTCACGTGTGCAAGACATAGCAATTAATGTGAAATTTACGTCACACATCACATTGGTGTTTGTTGGTGCTTTTTCCTTTTTAACCACACACAAAAATGGAAGGCAAAAATGTCTAATAATGATATATCTATTATCTGTTTTCTTTTTAAAGTTGGTATTTTTGTTTCACTTTTAATTGAGTTGAGAATCCCACAAATATGGCGACAATGGGTCGCCATTCCGGCTCTGGAACTGAGGACAGGAATTTGGAATTTGTTCAGGGTGCCGGTGATAGCTCGCTTATTCTTCGCGAACAACACCGTGGAAATTTTAATGTCATGAGACGTCCAATTTAACATCCATCCGAGGGCTGACACATATTGATGCATCACCCTGCCTGTGAAACATCGGGATGACAGTTTATAGCTGGGTCAGGATTCGATCCCAAGTTCAGCTTAGAGGAGAGTGTACGTACCACGATCTAGGCCATCCCGTTGTACAAATCAGTTATTGGAAAGAAATTAGTTAAATAAACGTACCCCTGTGTATGTATGTATATATATATATATATATTTGAAGTATATGTCACGAATGTATATGTCCCGACTCCGCGCTCCGCGGGTTTCGTTGGCACTGCTTGGAGTGGGGTGGGAACGGCCCCCCCCCCTTTTCGCACTATCTCAGCGTGGGGGGAAAAAGGGGGGAATTGTTGATGCTCTGGCGAAAGAGGATAGCTGGCTTGCTTGGGTCCCGCGACGAGCGACTCCACTGCGAGCTCGTCGCCAACCGCCGTCTTTCTTGCCTCGGACCCGAGCTATCCAGTCTCCTCCGCAATTCTCCTCAGCCGACTGCAGCAAACCACCCGTACACCCTCGCCTCCCAACTCACTCCGCGCTCCAACCCGACTCGACCACGCTCCAAGCTCCAGGCTTCCCCTCTCTGCAGCTCCCCGACAGACTGCGAGCTCCACTCGGCTCTCCGACCTCTCCAGACTGACTCTTCCGAAACTGACTGCCCCTGCCACACTCTGCTCACCAAAACTGACCCTTTCGAAACTGACTGCCAAATTCACCCTGCGCCCGGCGCTTTTATAGGCCGGCAGGAGAACCCATATGCAAATTTCTGGATCAGAACGAGCTCGGGGGTGGAGCCACGCTCGCCCATTGGATGGAGGAAAAGGGGCGTGAGTCTCCCCTGATCCGAGAATTTGCATATCCCGATTCTACTCCGACGCGCCTGGAGGCGGGGCCAAACCGCCCCGCGCTTGCTGATTGGACGGATCAGAAGTGGGCGTGTATCATTCCTGATCCGAATTCTCCTCGGAAAGGCCGCACTTTGCACTCGCGGTTCAGCGCGCGTCCCGTACGAGGCCAGGACAGCCTGACGCTCGGCGTTCACAAGTGGTGCGGGAATTTCCGCAGAAGGAGAGGTGAAGGTGGTGGAGGGTTTATTGTGGTGGTTTATGGCCATGGCGACGTTTGGAATGGCGGTGATGCGATGTTTGCGGGAGCGAGTTGTGAAGGTAAAGGTTGTGGCTGTTGGCGTTGTTGTTTTTGTGAAGCGGCGTTGCGGTCGGTGGTTGTTGTGTGATGGCGGTTGGGACGTGGTTGGTTCAAAATAAAGATAGAACAGAAAAACGACTATCTCAAAGCGTCGCAGCCCGAATGAATCACATTTATTCCCTCTAAACAACGGGTTTGGGGCTAACTACACATGTACTTACAGAGATATCTCACCTACGGGACCTGAATGGTGGTTTGCGAATTTCCTCAACCGCAACAATATAATGACAGACAAGTACCGTTAATGTGGAATAAAGTGCCTTCTCAATTACTTTCATTTCAATTTCAGAAAAATATAGATAAATCGTTTTTTCTGGCAACACCCAACTTCAGTCGCTCCAGCAGTCGCTGTTTTCCTTCGTCTTTTTAATGTTTAATTTCACATTAACGATACTTGTGCGTTATTTTATATATAGTTTGTACATTTTCTGTCAATGTAAGTTTGATTTTGAATTTTTAAAATGATAATTAAAAAAACAAAAATTTTGATTATTTTTTTTCCTTAAAATTGAGAAAACACAAAAACTTGCCCTGATTGAGCGAAATGAGATACATTTCTGAATTCAGCATGCAAAAAACATAGAGGAACCGTTGAGAAAGCCAAGACCTCTGAAATGATGCAGACCAGTGTTATTTGTCAATTTCCAACCTGTCTGTGTTTGTCCTTTCCTTCCATTGGTCTAGCATTGTTCGAATCTAGATAGACTGGGAGGTAATTACCACAGATTTGACCAAAAAATCGTCGGCACACACCAGTGGTTAAAACGCTTGGCCGCCCTAATTAAAATCTAATCAGATAACATTGGTGCTTTGCCGAGGGCGCTTCCCGCTCAGGTAACCACGTGACCTCTAGTTAAACGGAATAATTAGACGGCGGATACTGGAACTCGTGGTTGACTGGGTGGCGTTCGTGGTTTTAAAACAACTCACCCTACCATAACGTTAATTGTGAGCGGTGGCCCCAGGTCCGGCTCTACCGAGGACAAACGGGGATGAATCCCCCTCAGTGACAAACTGGTGTCTCGGAACCCGTGACAGCAACAATATATATATATATATATATATATATATATATATATATATATATATATATATATATATATATATATATATATATTGTAAGTTTGATGTGGCAATGTGGGCAATATGCCTGGTGTTGGATTAATGGTTAGGGTGGTGGGCTTGGGATCCTGGATCCTGAGTTCTAAATTCCATTTGCCTATTGAATTAATACCAGGTGGGGTTGACTCTGCCTGTCATCCTTCAGAGGTTGGAAAAATGAGTACCACCTTGCTGGTGGTATACTGTGTTGGAGTGGTGACCCGTCCAGGATTGTGCCCAATAGCCAAGGAGCCTGCTTTGGCAGCACCAACGCTCTGCACACAGGAGGGTCCTGATGGATTGATGGATGATGTGGCAAAGGCCTTATTCTGTGAATTTACTTGTAGTTACTTGTGTAACAGACATTTCCTCAAAGACAAATAGTGGTGTTGTATCCTCGAATACTTGCATTTAAAATATTGTTACGGATCTGGAAACCATATGCATTCAACATACAGATGTCCCAAAAGTCAGTTATGTCGTTAAGTATGTGTGTCGTCAGATCCCCTTCCTTTTGTCTCGTGGGAGAATTAAAGGCGTGCGTTGCGATTTCTTTAAGTTAGGTTATTACATCTAATAGGCCATCTAACAACCATCCCATCTGCATGACCCCTCGGCCCTTCACGATCCACCACAAACCAGCTGCCTTCTCGCACCCTGATGTGCCAAGGCAAGATCTCGCGTTTCCGGTTTCTCGGCTCCCACAAACGTTGTAACTCTTTCACGACGACCTTTGCAACATTGATACTGTTGCTCGACAAGTACGAACCCGCATGGAAGAGTGGGTGGGGTTTCCCGGCAGGGGCCGAAACCCTGCCCAGGAAGGGCGAGTCCATGGGAGCCTGCTCAATCAGGGCGGGGAGTGAGGTCTGTCCAACCGAGCCCCGCCGCGTTGAGGGAGGTCCATAAATTCCCGAGCACTCTCTGAGGCGGTGGTTTTTTGGGGGTTGCTATGAAGGGGTTGTTACCCCTTATTAAAGAAGGTTGTTCGGAGGTTTTCGACGGGGTTGATAACCTCCGCCATCGAAGATGGATGGAGGTTACTGTTTTCACCCTTTTCTGTGTTTGTTTGTTTGTTTGTGAACAGTATTATGGAAAAACTCCTTGATGGATTTCGACGAAACTTGGTGGGGGGGGGGGGTAGGTCTGGTCCAAGGATCATGCCATGAGATTTTGGACTTGGTCCAAAATCCAATTTGGCTGCAATGGCGGGCAATTTGAAAAAATATTAGAATGTTTTTTTTTGCATTTCTACATGTTTTAAGTGATTTCCACCCCCCCCCCAAAAAAAAAGTGTTAGAGAAAAAAAAATTTTGCAACTTTTTTTTCAACAAAATTTCAAGCCTGGTGTTGGCACAGTGGTTGGGGCAGCGGCTTGGGATCCAAAAGGTCCTGAGTTCAAGCCCCGTTGGGCCACTGAATTAATACACCAGGGGGTTGACTCAGCCTGTCATCCTTCCGAGGTCGGCGAAGTGAGTACCAGTGTATTGGGCCAGTGTATACCCCGGTTAGAATATGTGTACCATATCCCTGTGTCAAAGGCGACCAGGGTTGCGTCAGGAAGGGCATCCGGCATAAAACATGTGCCAAATCATTTTGCGGATCATGATGGATGATCCGCTGTGGCGACCCCTAATGGGAGCAGCCGAAGGAAGAAGAAGTTTTTCACCAAAATTTCGATTTCTTTTTTTTGCATTTCTACATGTTTTAAGTGATTTCCACCCCCCCCCCCTCCAAAAAAAAAAATTGTTAGAGAAAAAATAAATTTGCAAATTTTTTTTTCAACAAAATTTCGATTTTTTTTTTTGCATTTCTACATGTTATAAGTGATTTCCAACAACAAAAAAACATGCCAAAATTATAATTGCGGCTGATTTTGGAACTTCAGGTGGATATACCCACGTAAAATCAATTTCTGTCTCAAGGAATCCAGTTATGACGAATGAAATGAGTATGTAAAAGTTAAAAGTAAAAGGGAAAGTTGCAAACTATAACTCTGAGCACTGTTGACGTCAAATTGAATGAATAAGATATCAGGTTCACTTGAGTGACCTAGCAGTATTGGCGGCGGAGGTTTTGCACTCTACCGAGTGCTCCCCCTCTAGTTGTTGAGTGTGCAGTTCTTTTGAAGCGGAGGATTGAGCAGAAGGTCGTTAAGGCGGCGAACGTATCCTATGGTATCCAAGGCCTTCTCCACTCATGGCTCGCAGACTTCCTCTCCTGTCGCAGTAAACGTGTGGCCCTAAATGGAGTTCTTTCATCCCCCCTTCCTGTCCAGCCTGGAGTTCCTCAAGGTAGCGTTCTGGGCCCTGTTCTTTTTCTGGTTTTCATCAATGATCTCTCTGACTCTGGAAAATCCTCTATCCTCTGTGCTGATGACTCCACCCTCTGCCATCCCATCGGTCATCCCTCAGACCGGCAAGCAGCAGCTTCTTCGCTCACTGCAGATCTGGATAAAATCACAAACTGGTCCAACATGTGGAACATGTCTTTCAATCCGGACAAATCTCACACTCTCACTATGTCTCTTCGAAAGGACTGTTTAGAAACCCCCCCCCCCATCCACTTTCTCAACAATCCTCTGGAAGAAGTCCTTTCTTTAAAGCTTCTGGGTCTCACTATCTGCCATGACCTTTCCTGGGAAAGCCACATTTCAAACCTCGCCTCCAAAGCCAGTCGCCGACTGAGAATCCTCCATCGTGCAAGGTCCTTCCTCGGCCCACCTGAGCTCTTGACCACTTGCAAAGCTTTTGTCCGTAGCCTGATGGAGTACTGCTCTCCCCTCTGGGCTGGTGCTCCTGCCTCCCACCTTTCTCGGCTTCACACTGTAGAAACCAAGGCATTTCGGATCATTGGCATCTCCCGCAATGAGGCTGAGTCTTTGGGCCTCTCACTCAATCACCGCAGGTTGGTCGGTGGTCTTTCTGTCTTCTACCGTCTCCTCTCCAGCCTCGCCCCCCTGCTCTCTCTGCGATTTGTCCCCACCACATTTCCGCAGGGTGCTCAAGGTCTGCCAACAACCCCCTTCTGGTAAAACTACCAAAATCACGAACCACTGCTCACCTTCACTCTTTCATTCCTCTTTTTTCCCGCCTTTGGAATAAACTCCCTCACTCTATTCATTCCCATTTTTCCCTCCAGGCCTTCAAAACAGCTGTTCACCACCACCTGTTATCATCCCCCATCCAAATCCTCGATCTTTTCTACCCCCGATAATCCACCCAAGCCCACCTCCTTCAAATTCCCTGCTTTCCTTCCTGAAAGTCCCTGTAATGTCCATCTTCTATTCCCCATGTTCCCCGTCCCATCCCTCTCCCTTCCACAGATCTCCAAATGTCTCTGTTCCCCACTATTTTGTCCTTCCCACTCTCTCCCCTCTTGTCTAATGCCCCCCTTGATGTACGTTGTGTGTTAGCTCTCATACGAGCCTCGACAAGGTATACAAAAAAAAAAGAACGTGTCTCTGATGGCCCTCCACAAGGAAAGGAAAGAGCGACCCTGACCCCCATCCGTGGACCCCGCTATTCACCACCCGAGCTCCGCCACGACCCACGAGTCCCACACGTGCGACTGGGGACCAAACCAATGACCATTGTCAGGTGCCGCACCATGGAGCACCCCTTTCCTCTGACGGTCATGTACCCAGCTGGACTCTGACCCCCAGCTCGTCTCTCTCCTCGGCTGTGAGGGTCCAATAAAGAACTCTGGGTTTATCTTCATTTGTGTGTGTGTCTGCGTGTGGGCCCGTCTTGAAAGTAGAACTGAATAAGTGTTTTTTTGGATCATTGTAAATATTTCTTGTATATTCGCGATAAGTCTTGCCTTGTGTCTTTTTTCTTTTTATTGTAAATAAACAATTGTAGAAATGTCCCCAGTTCGTTTCCGCCCTTTCTTGAATTGGTCCAGCATGGTTCGGATCTGAGTTTAGGCGGGGTTTATCCACAGTAATCGGACAATTGTAGCCGGGACGTCCTGGGCAGGCCCGCTCGATTGCATCCGAGCCGGAAAGGTAGGTGGTCCTATATTAGCAAAAGAGAGGAAATTACACCTGCCGACCACCACCAGGCAGAGTGGTGGTCGGCAGGTGTAATTTTACCGCTGTCGGTAGAGTGAACCCGGTTCGGCCAGGCATTCCGAGGGTGTGGATCCCTGGTAGCCAAGACCGCGTGGTTACTTAGGTGCATTGGATCTCGACAAAATAACCCGACGCCACGCAGTTGAGATATTGGCGTTCCAGGTCGGTTAAACGACCCGCCGGCTCGTGGAGTAATCCGAGCGATGGCCTACAATTCCGGGGAGTCTGGTGGGAGATGACGAACCTCCCCCACCTAGTGGTCGTTCTCGCCACCGACCCCCGGCCCACAACAATATTGTGAAAAAGTTATCGACCTATTCTGCACATTTGACAGGAAGAGGTTTGGGGAGTGGGAATTGGGGAAAAAAACAATATTGAGGGGAATATAAGAGAGAAAAAGGGGGGGGGGTGTAGTATGATTGAGGATTCTGACCAATCTGAGTGGAGAAGATTACAAAAGGAGGATGAGAGGGAGAGGGGAAGAACATGATTCACACTTTTTTGTGTGTAGTATGAAAAAACATTTTAAAGTGTAGTATGATTGAGGATTCTAATATTAAAGGTGGCCAGATATGAATGAAGAGTTTGCCATGATAATCAAGCATACAGCGGGATTGTCAAGTATAGCAATTACCTTGGGTTAGGGCTCATGTCAGACATTTTTACCACCGAGTGGTTGTCATCTGAGACTAGAAAATATGCACCGAGTGTTAACCACATTCAAACGTAAGAGAATTGAGGAGAGAGAAAGGGGATTTGTCTTGGTCATAGCACCCGTGACCTCTTCTGAAGACACCGCTCGTATTGGACCAAAAACCAAAACAATATTTAGAGCAATGCTCCACTGAGTGCCATTCTAGTTTCAATTTAATTTTGTATTTTGGAACACTGTAGAACATGAATCGGAACACGATCCTGCAGTTTAGCAGTACATTGCCTCTGAATTTGGCAAATTGTACGGAATCCCGTTCTGAGGACACATGCACACAGAGGAGGAAGGTAAATATTTTTAGTGTGCATGTCTCACAGTGAAATAAAATTGAAAATCATTCGAAACAGGAAACTTACTTTTTTTAAGGACTTCATAAAGAACACAAACAACAGGCAGGAATAGCTACTTTAACGTGTTAAGTAAGGTGGTGTAAAATTGGGTGCACCAACGGCTGTAAATTTCCGAAAAAAAGTTTTGTTTGTTTTCTCGAGCCTTTAAAACTTTTACTTCAATCTAATTATATACATGAACACGAGAACACAAATCTCTTTGTTTACACTTCCAAAAACCCTCCAGTTTAGCATCACTTGAGCAAAATGTTGCACCATTTTACGTCATCTCGACCAATCAGATTTTCCACTTACGCTCTCTCGGCGTGGGAATATCGAGATTCAGCCAAAATGGTGGCTCGTGCTCAGAAATATAGAACGTGCTCAGAAACACAAAGCGAGAGTTGAAAATTCCCTTCCCACGTCCGTTGTTTCGAGATGACGTGGAGTCAGGTGTTCTTGTGAACTCTGTAGTTGGAGTACTTTTGATGTATACTTATGTTCCAAACATGGTTGATGTTGGTGTTTGCGTTGTTTGTATTGCACAGTTTATGTTCTTGACAGATCTATTGTACTTACCACACAGTCATCGGGGTTGAAGTCCGAGCAGCTGGTCATGATCTGTACAATGGAAGGTCCAGAACCAAGGTCCAAACAAGTATAACTTGAGCAGTTGTCGCTTGTGTCTGCCCATTTATCTCCGACCTTTTGGAGTTGGTGCAAGGGAGATACGTTATTTTAAAAATGAAAAAAAAAGGATCATTCTCATGAGTGAAACATGCAAACCCGATACAGTCCAACCCGATACCCAGTGAGTTTTGATGGTATATTAGCAAAAGAGAGGAATAAAACAAATAAATCAAAAAAAAAAAAAGTAAATCGCTCTAATGTATGTGTACTCCCCTATAAGCTGTCGAGCCTGGGTTCAAATCTCAACCCAGCTATAAACTGCCGACCTGGTGTTTCATGTGCATGGGGAGGCATCGATGTGTGTGCACCATCCATTGGAAGGGTGTTAAGCCGGAGGATCCATCTACCAGCATTGGTCGTCGGTGGACGTTAAAGATCCCACAGAGTCCTTCGCGAAGAGGCGGTGAACTATTTCCGGCACCCTGAACGAATTACGAATGCCGAGCCGAATTCATTTTGGTCGACCGACAGGCTGCGTTCGCCGGTTGTGAAAGACCGACAGAAATCGCCACCTCTTCCACCCCCCCCCCCCACTCCCGACGGATCCCACAAGAACGTTGGAGGGATTGGGACTGTTATAGAAGGAAACGTATTAGACTATTTTCATCCATTTCCTTTTTTATCCTCCCTTGTACGATATCCTTCTTTCTTTATCCTTCTTTCTCTATTAACCCATAAAAGAGTTTGTTGACAAATGAGATACTCAAAACACAATATCGCTTCTTCAATTTCCAATATGAGTACGTCTTCCCAGAGAGAGAGAGAGAGAGAGAGAGAGAGGGGCGAGAGAGAGAGAGAGAGGGGCGAGAGAGAGAGAGAGAGAGGGGCGAGAGAGAGAGACCTGGAGAGGGGCGAGAGAGAGAGACCTGGAGAGGGGCGAGAGAGAGAGACCTGGAGAGGGGCGAGAGAGACGAGAGGGGCGAGAGAGACGAGAGGGGCGAGAGAGACGAGAGGGGCGAGAGAGACGAGAGGGGCGAGAGAGACGAGAGGGGCGAGAGAGACGAGAGGGGCGAGAGAGACGAGAGGGGCGAGAGAGACGAGAGGGGCGAGAGAGAGAGAGAGAGGGGCGAGAGAGAGAGAGAGAGAGGGGCGAGAGAGAGAGACGAGAGGGGCGAGAGAGAGAGACGAGAGGGGCGAGAGAGAGGGACGAGAGGGGCGAGAGAGAGGGACGAGAGGGGCGAGAGAGAGGGGCGAGAGAGAGGGGCGAGAGGGGCGAGAGAGAGGGGCGAGAGGGGCGAGAGAGAGGGGCGAGAGGGGCGAGAGAGAGGGGCGAGAGAGAGGGGCGAGAGGGGCGAGAGAGAGGGGCGAGAGAGAGGGGCGAGAGAGACGAGAGGGGCGAGAGAGACGAGAGGGGCGAGAGAGACGAGAGGGGCGAGAGAGACGAGAGGGGCGAGAGAGACGAGAGGGGCGAGAGAGAGGAGAGGGGCGAGAGAGACGAGAGGGGGGAGAGAGACGAGATGGGCGAGAGAGAGGGGCGAGAGGGGCGAGAGAGAGGGGCGAGAGGGGCGAGAGAGAGGGGCGAGAGGGGCGAGAGAGAGGGGCGAGAGGGGCGAGAGAGAGGGGCGAGAGAGAGAGAGAGAGAGGGGCGAGAGAGAGAGAGAGAGAGGGGCGAGAGAGAGAGAGAGAGGGGCGAGAGAGAGAGGGAGAGGGGCGAGAGAGAGAGAGAGGGAGAGGGGCGAGAGAGAGAGAGGGGCGAGAGAGAGAGAGGGGCGAGAGAGAGAGTGAGAGGGGCGAGAGAGAGAGAGAGAGGGACGAGAGAGAGAGAGAGAGGGGCGAGAGAGAGAGAGAGAGAGAGAGGGGCGAGAGAGAGAGAGAGAGAGAGAGGGGCGAGAGAGAGGGGCGAGAGAGAGGGGCGAGAGAGAGAGGCGAGAGAGAGGCGAGAGAGAGGCGAGAGAGAGGCGAGAGAGAGGCGAGAGAGAGGCGAGAGAGAGGCGAGAGAGAGGCGAGAGAGAGGCGAGAGAGAGGCGAGAGAGAGAGAGAGGAGAGAGAGGAGAGAGAGGAGAGAGAGGAGAGAGAGGAGAGAGAGAGACTTTTTAATGTGCAACGACATCCGATCTCATGAGAAACGCTAAACGAGGTACAACCACGAGGCAGGGATAAACACTCGATGTATAACGAAGAACTCGTGTTGCTAGTGTGCACAATTGTTGCTCTGACGAGGGGTTAACGATCGAAACGTCAGGTTCTCATAACTTCCCATCTTCCAACAACATCCTGTTGATCTCATCTAAGGTAACCTCCCATCGGTTACTTCATAATAATTTCAAACTGAAATGTCTTGGAGTTGTTACTTAAACATGTTGTCTCATACGGCCTGATTTGTCTCGTTTTTAGGGTCATGTGGGTGGGGGGGGGGGAGGGGTTGAGAGGAGGGGATGGGGTTCAGTGTCAGCAATTCAAAACGACATTCCAAGAGGGAATAAAATCGATGTTCTACACTTCGTTCGAAGAATGAAATGCAGAAATGAATGAGGGTGGAAAAGGAGAAGGAAACAATTGCATGGGAAGCGAAGCAGGGATGTGGAATTCTACATAAAAGTTGTAGTCGAGACCACGACGAGCGGATACACATGACTCGTCCCGGAAGTAGTTTGTTGAACCTGGATGTTAGCTTCTCATCCTGAATTCCGTTCAAACGACGTTCCTCCTGTGTTAGGTCTTTATGGACCTGTGCAGAGTAGGACATGGCTCTGCCGACTGGGAAATATCAGGCAATCAGTACGACAATGGTGAGTCCCACCAGAGATCCACCAACAAGCAGAGGAAATGCACCATGGTGAAAAAAATTCATTTCCTGACCAGGTAACAGTGACGGAACATCCACACCTTCATCTTCGGGATCCTCAACTTCACCAGAGCCCTCTTGATCAGAATATTCTCCTGAAGTTTCTTCTTCGCAAAACGCAAAACGCAAAAAGTTGAGCGCAAAACATCAAAATCATCGAATTGTTCCAATGAGGAATTCAAATCTGTTGCATCTTCTGCTGAAGTCATCCATGCGGTCGAGACGAAGGAAATGAGACAAAAGGCCACAAACGTGGGACGCACAGCTCGCACCGCCATTTCCTCAGAGACGAAGGGGAGACAGAGAGAGACAGAGAGAGAGAGAGAGACAGAGAGAGAGAGAGACAGAGAGAGAGAGAGACAGAGAGAGAGAGAGACAGAGAGAGAGAGAGACAGAGAGAGAGAGAGACAGAGAGAGAGAGAGACAGAGACAGAGAGAGAGAGAGACAGAGACAGAGAGAGAGAGAGACAGAGACAGAGAGAGAGAGAGACAGAGACAGAGAGAGAGAGAGACAGAGACAGAGAGAGAGAGAGACAGAGACAGAGAGAGAGAGAGACAGAGACAGAGAGAGAGAGACAGAGACACACAGAGAGAGACAGAGACAGAGAGAGACAGACAGAGAGAGACAGAGAGAGAGAGACAGAGAGAGACAGAGAGAGACAGAGAGACAGAGAGACAGAGAGAGACAGAGAGACAGAGAGACAGAGAGACAGAGAGACAGAGAGACAGAGAGACAGAGAGACAGAGAGACAGAGAGAGAGAGAGAGAGACAGAGACAGAGACAGAGACAGAGACAGAGAGAGACAGAGACAGAGACAGAGAGAGAGACAGAGAGACAGAGACAGAGACAGAGACAGAGACAGAGACAGAGACAGAGACAGAGACAGAGAGAGAGAGAGAGAGAGAGAGAGAGAGAGAGAGAGAGAGAGAGAGAGAGAGAGAGAGAGAGAGAGAGAGAGAGAGAGAGAGATTCACCAAGCTGATGACGTCGTTGTAATATTCATAAATAAATGAATAAGTTAAATCAATACGTCGAACTGTCTAATGGACCAATTGCAATGGAGTTTCTCGTTCTTTTTGAACGCTCCACGTACGCTGGAAGGGTGTATGATGTTTGCCCACGACGGGGTTTACACGACACCGTGTGAGGTGAAGCAAACGCCGAAATCGATCAATTTGAGGAGAAAAAGGAAACCCTGAACCCGTTTGATTGGTTTGTTTGATAAACATGAACAGTGATGGAGATTTTAACAGAAATGCAGACGAGCATTGCGATGCGACAAGCAACGTGTAAACTGTGGAGACTTTTTCGTTTACCTGATGAACAACACCGTCGTATTCACATGGAAATACTGGGGGAGAAGGGAAGAAGAGGAGGAGGAGGAAGAGGAGGTGGAAAGTCAAGTTAAAATAAATCACCATGCAAAGAGAAACATTGGATATGCGACAAAACAATGTTGAGGTTATGCCTGGATCATCCCAGAATGATCTGTTTAAAGGCCCGGTCACACCTTGACGTTTTAGCCAACGTATAACGATTTTTGAATTTTTTTTCTAAAACGCTGGCACACGTTGAATACGTTATGGGTAAGTTTTGATAACATTGAGAGCACGCTGAAAAACACTGCCATACATCGTTGTACGTTGGCTTTAAACGTTGTACTTTTCGGTTGTCCTCAAATTTTTTCATGCTTGAAATTTCACGACGTATGCCGGCGTATGACTCACACGTTCCGCTATGCTGGCCACAAGTTGTATGCATGGTCTGCGATCGTTGACAGACGTCAACACATGCTACTTGTAAGTTAATCATAAGTTGAGACACGCCGAGGTAATGTTTAGCGTACCCGAAACTTATTTCTAACCTATGATTAACGTGTTGTTGGCACGTTACGCGATCGTTGGCACACATCGACAGACGTTACTTTTAAGTTACTCATAGGCTGAAAGACGTCGGTATAATGGATCGTCCTTGCGTCAGCGTCCACGGCCACGGCCAGGACACTTATTTGCAGCATTCTTCAAACTTTTCTTCGGCATGACGAGGATGTTCACACTTCGATGTCTAGCTTGGCTATGATTCCAATTGTCCATCGGCAGCGTCTATTTAAAATAGTCGAGTTTGAGCGTTTTAACACGTTCAGAAGAAACGCTTCAAATTTCAAAACCCCAGCATCAAAAAACAAAGGCGAGTGACAGCAATTTAAATCGTTCATTGTAAACAATGAAAATAGCTGAGTGGTACCGTTTAAAAGTCGTTGAGTGTAAAAAAAATCCAATTGTTGAGCGCAAGCGTCTACTTTCAATAGTGGAGATGCAGCCATTTAAATCGTTGAGTGGCAGCCTATGAACCTACCCGTGGACAAGCGGACGCAAGGACGATCCATCATAACCCACACCCTCCTCCTCACACCCACCTACTACTGCCAACATGAACAAACTACTACTAATACTAATACTAATACTAATACTGTTACTGCTGACATGGACATCGACTCAAAAAGGACTCGAAAACACTGTTGGGTTCCCCTTTTATGAGCAGCATTTTTATATACCAATTCCCAAAACCGCTGGGAACACGTCTTTATATGGCAGTTGTAAGCTAGAAACACGTTCATTTATTTTTTTTTGTCGACCGGAAGACGTCATTGGAATACGTCTACATACGTCGATGTGTGTTGGGACTACGTAAAGAATTGGTTCAAAGCACGTCAAACATAAGTTAGAAATAAGTTTCGCGTAAAAAAGACATTAGGGCGACGTGTTTTGACTTATGAGTAGCTTATAAGTAGCGTTTGTGGACGTGTGTAAGCGTCCACATATCATGTGTAAAACTTATCCCCATCGCATGCGGAACGTGTGTCATACGCCGAGTATGTCGTAAAATTTTGAACATGTTTAAAATTTCTTGACGTACTCTGCTTACTACAACGTATGATAGCGTACTTTAGCGTTGTACTCACGTATACCAAACTTACTCATACCGTATTTGACGTGCCCCCAACGTTTTAGACACATTTTTCTTAGGTCGGCATACGTTCGCAAGATCGCCAAGGTGTGACCGCGATGTTGTCACTTCCATTTCTACAGCAGTTATGATTCGAATCGTTGTGCGTCAGCCTTTTAATAGGCTACGTCACGACATCGTCGGCGATGCGTGCAACGCGCTACGCCTAAGTTAGACTATCGTTGGGCATAGGTTGTGTAGGCCAACAACAGGTTCAGCATTCGTTGGTATAAGTTATCTATAACACAACGAAACGTTCTGTGTCCGTTACTAATATGTTATGCATACGACCAACTCGTTATGAATACGTCCGAATCTTAAAAAAAAAAACATCAAAAGTTCAACATAAGCCAGCGTTTTACATACATTTTAATACGTTGCCATCGCTGGCTAAAACGTCAAGGTGTGACCGGGCCTTAACTTCGTCTGACTTTACATCGTGTGTAAAACCTCCACTCATTTGGAACGAATGTCCACATTCCCTTCAATCAAATTCCTCCCTCGAGGATCGAGGTTGTAAAGTCAGTTGTTCCCCACCATCTCAGATCATCCCCAATCGGAAACCATGATCTTTTCTTCCCCCGTCGACCCCCACCCCTCACGATCCCACCTCTTTCCAAATTTCAGTTTTTCCTTCCTAACATTTTTCTTCCAGATACTATCCACCTTGTCCACCCTGTGCATCGTCCCCAGCTACCCCTCATTCCACCACACATGCATTATTTCTTCGCATCTCCCTCTCTACTTTATCCCTCAACCGAGCTGTTGGTGTGTTTCCTGCTCTCTTTCTACTGTTAATTTTGTTCTGTGTCGTCCTGATCCATTCAATGTTATAACTCCTCCATGAGCCTCGACTTTGGAGAATATATATATATATATATATATATATATATATATATATATATATATATATATATATATATATATATATATATATATATATATATGTTATGGACTTGGAAGTACAACCCGTCGCTTCGCTGAAGTGAGGGGAGAAATATTAAGTGAGGGGAGGAAGGACGGAGAGAGGGAAGCGAAAAGGAGGGGGGGAATAGGAAGGGGAGGGTAAAGGAGGGACGGGAGGGAAGAGGAGAGGGGAAAAATAGGAGGGAGGAGGATAGAGAGAGGAGGGAAGGGGGAAAAGAAGAAGAGGGGGGAGAAGAGAAGACAAGAGGAGGGAGGGGAAGGAAAGGGAGGGGAGGGAGAGAGGACAGAGAGGAGTGGGGGGGGGGAGCGACCCCTCACTAAATGTTGCTACGCCAGTAAGGTCGATAGACCATGTTCTCCAACGAAGGTTTTTATTCAAGCCATGACACGCCGCCAGACCGGCCGGGATAATCCCTCACGTGCATGCGCAGAGCCGTGAATGATAAAACCACAACAACATTAATGGCGCTATACACTCGGGGAGCTGGGAATGTGGGGGGAGAGTGACGCCTCACCACATGTCGTTAAATACTCCAGGAGAAGGGGGTGGGAGCAAGATCGAGGAGCGAGAGAGAGGAGAGGGGGGTAGGTGGGGGACTAGGAAAGGGGAGAGGAATGGGGGGGAGCAGAAGGGAGGGGAGGGGGAGTCAAAGATAATGTTTACGTTATGCTTTATCAAAACACATACACACACACACACACACAAGAATAGATAACTGATTTCCAAACAAGAGAACGAGTTTAAAATATATTCCGATCAGAGAAAAATAAACAAATAAATAAATAACTCAACAAGCCGGTGGCTGGATAGCATCCGATGACCTTTGACCCCTGATCTGAGTTAATCTAGTACTAAGTACTTATGAAATTGCAATCGAATCGGTTAACCCGTATATGAGCAAGGGGGCTTTAAATGATCATTTTGGAAGAACAATGCACTCATTGACCTTTGACCCCTGACTTAGCCAAGATAGGTCAATATGTCCTGAAGCAAAGTTGTAGTACCCATTGAGTACTCTGTACCTATGAACTTTCATTCGTATCGGTTAATCCGTGTCGGAGCAAAGGGGATTTGAATGGTCATTTAGCCCAAAAAATGCACTTATTGACCTTTGACCCCTGACCTACTCGAGATAGGTCATTATGCAAATGAGCAAAGTTGTGGTACTCATTACGCTTTATAAGCATGTAAATATTCCTTCGATTCGGTTCAACTGTCTTGGAGCTAGTGTACTTTGAATTTTCAGCGGGAATGCTCAATTGCCCTCGGACACCCAAGTTGAGAGGGCCACTATTTAGAAACTATAGGATATAGAAAAAAAATGGATGTCATATAGCGGATAGAGAATCACCTTAAGATTATGCATACCAAATCTCATCGAGTTCCATCTCCTGATAACGACTCGGTATCCATTTGAATGAAAAGTACCGAAAATGCGGTTTGAAATCGGAAATCCCCCAAAGTTCGAGGGGGTGCTGTGGGTGAACAAAGATCTAAATCGAAAATCTGGCTCGAATGTTTGTGCACAATGTATTCCAGATGATTAGTGTGAATTTTCATGACCATCTGACCATAACCCTGGGAGGAGTAGCATTTGGCACGAAGACACCTCCAGCTCTCGCATATTATAGATGTTTGCCCTTTGGCCCCTGACCTAAGCAATATCGGTCAATATGTCCTGAGGCAAAGTTGTAGTACTCATTGCATGCGATGAACCTGCAAAGTTTCATTCGGATCGATGCCCTCACTTGGTCGCTCGGGGGCCTTCAATTTTCGGCAATTTTTGGGCATACCCCATTTGTAGGGGGCGCTGCGGGTAAACTATTCCATATATCACAAAATCCGGAATATATTTGGTAGAGCATCACCTGTAGATGATGCATGCCAAATTTCGTAAGCCGACGTGGGATAATAGCTTTCGAAATTGATTTCCCGTGAACGGTACCGATTTTGAAGGTTTTTCGGTTGTTGCTAGGGAACCAAAGCATCCCAAGCAACCATCACAATTTCCAAAGCACTAGGTCATAAGATGTACCTACCACCCGAGTTTGGTCAAAATCCGCCCACGTTTACTACCAATTATGCTGATGACAAACGAACAAACATCCAAACAAACAGACAGAATTACTGACAATAAGGGTCACCGACTTCGGCGAACAAATAGAACTGATTGCAAAAAAACAGGAAACGAGTTTAAAATATAATCTGATCATAGAAAAATAAATAAATAAACAAACAAATAGAACTGACTTCTAAAACAAGAGAACGACTTTAAAAGATATTCCGATCAGAGAAAAATAAATAAACTCACAAAGGGCAGTTGTACTTTCAGGTGTTGGAGTTGTTGATGTTGTTGTCAATTCAGTTGTGCCAGTTGTTGCAGGTGCAGTTGGAGTCGATGTGGTGGATGGTGTTGAAAATGTGCTTGTTGATGTTGGAGTGGACAACATGGTTGTGTAAGTTTGCATTGTAGTAGTTGTGGTTGGCAAAGTTGTACCTTGTGTGATGGTTATAGTGGTTGGTGTGGTTGTAGTTGACCCTAAGGTGGTAGTTATTGGAGTTGTTCCTGAAGAGGATCGAGTCAATGCAGTTGTTGATGCGAGAGGAGTAGTTTGTGAAGTGATGCTCGTCAGACCAGTTGTTGAGATGGTTGGTAATTTTGTGGATAGACTTGTGGTTGGTGGAGCACTTGACAATGTTAATTCCGTAGAGGTAGATGAGGTTTGTTTTGTTGATTGTGTCGTCCAACCTGGAGTTGTAACTGGTGTACTCTGAATTGCGGATGTTGTGATTGTTGATGGGGGTGAGGTGGTTGTTATGATAGTTGTTGGAGTGGTTTGACTGGTTGGTGGGGGTGAGGTGGTTGTTGTGCTTGGAGTTGTTGGAGTTGTGGGTGTGGTTGCAGTGGTCAGTGTTGTTGAGCTGGTTTGCATTGTTGTGGTTGTGTGAGGAAAAGTTGTCCCTTCAGTTGTACTTGTCGTGGTCAGTGTAGTTTGGGGTGTGGATGTTACAGTTGGGGTGGTGACCTCTGTCGAAGAAACAGAGGTTGTGGAAAGTGTTGTTGGAGGAGTGCTTTGAACAGTTGTGGTCGTGATTGGTGTGGTTGTCACCAGTGTTGTTGAAGTGGATTGACTTGTTGTTTCAAGTGTTGTTGGAGTGGTTTGACTGGTTGGTGGGGGTGAGGTGGTTGTTGTGCTTGGAGTTGTTGGAGTTGTGGGTGTGGTTGCAGTGGTTGTTGTTGAGCTGGTTTGCATTGTCGTGGTTGTGGGAGGAAAAGTTGTTCCTTCAGTTGTACTTGTAGTGGTCAGTGTAGTTTGGGGTGTGGATGTTACGGTTCGGGTGGTGACCTCTGTCGAAGAAACAGAGGTTGTGGAAAGTGTTGTTGTAGGAGTGCTTTGAACATTTGTGGTCGTGGTTGGTGTGGGTGTTACCAGTGTTGTTGAAGTGGATTGGCTTGTTGTTTCAAGTGTTGTTGTGGTTTGGCTGGTTGTTGGGGGTGAGGTGGTTGTTGTGCTTGGAGTTGTTGAAGTTGTGGGTGTGGTTACAGTGGATGGTGTGGTCAGTGTTGTTGAGCTGGTTTGCATTGTCGTGGTTGTGGGAGGCAAAGCTGTCCTTTCAGTTGTACTTGTCGTGGTCAGTGTAGTTTGGGGTGTGGATGTTACGGTTGGGGTGGTGACCTCTGTCGAAGAAACAGAGGTTGTGGAAAGTGTTGTTGTAGGAATGCTTTGAACAGTTGTGGACGTGGTTGGTGTGGGTGTCACCAGTGTTGTTGAAGTGGATTGGCTTGTTGTTTCAAGTGTTGTTGTGGTTTGGCTGGTTGTTGGGGGTGAGGTGGTTGTTGTGCTTGGAGTTGTTGGAGTTGTGGGTGTGGTTGCAGTGGTTGTTGGGGGTGAGGTGGTTGTTGTTGAGCTGGTTTGCATTGTCGTGGTTGTGGGAGGCAAAGCTGTCCTTTCAGTTGTACTTGTCGTGGTCAGTGCAGTTTGGGGTGTGGATGTTACGGTTCGGGTGGTGACCTCTGTCGAAGAAACAGAGGTTGTGGAAAGTGTTTTTGTAGGAGTGCTTTGAACAGTTGTGGTCGTGGTTGGTGTGGGTGTTACCAGTGTTGTTGAAGTGGATTGGCTTGTTGTTTCAAGTGTTGTTGTGGTTTGGCTGGTTGTTGGGGGTGAGGTGGTTGTTGTGCTTGGAGTTGTTGAAGTTGTGGGTGTGGTTACAGTGGATGGTGTGGTCAGTGTTGTTGAGCTGGTTTGCATTGTCGTGGTTGTGGGAGGCAAAGCTGTCCTTTCAGTTGTACTTGTCGTGGTCAGTGTAGTTTGGGGTGTGGATGTTACGGTTGGGGTGGTGACCTCTGTCGAAGAAACAGAGGTTGTGGAAAGTGTTGTTGTAGGAATGCTTTGAACAGTTGTGGACGTGGTTGGTGTGGGTGTCACCAGTGTTGTTGAAGTGGATTGGCTTGTTGTTTCAAGTGTTGTTGTGGTTTGGCTGGTTGTTGGGGGTGAGGTGGTTGTTGTGCTTGGAGTTGTTGGAGTTGTGGGTGTGGTTGCAGTGGTTGTTGGGGGTGAGGTGGTTGTTGTTGAGCTGGTTTGCATTGTCGTGGTTGTGGGAGGTAAAGCTGTCCTTTCAGTTGTACTTGTCGTGGTCAGTGCAGTTTGGGGTGTGGATGTTACGGTTCGGGTGGTGACCTCTGTCGAAGAAACAGAGGTTGTGGAAAGTGTTTTTGTAGGAGTGCTTTGAACAGTTGTGGTCGTGGTTGGTGTGGGTGTTTCCAGTGTTGTTGAAGTGTATTGTCTTGTTGTTTCAAGTGTTGTTGTGGTTTGGCTGGTTGTTGGGGGTGAGGTGGTTGTTGTGCTTGGAGTTGTTGAAGTTGTGGGTGTGGTTACAGTGGATGGTGTGGTCAGTGTTGTTGAGCTGGTTTGCATTGTCGTGGTTGTGGGAGGCAAAGCTGTCCTTTCAGTTGTACTTGTCGTGGTCAGTGTAGTTTGGGGTGTGGATGTTACGGTTGGGGTGGTGACCTCTGTCGAAGAAACAGAGGTTGTGGAAAGTGTTGTTGTAGGAATGCTTTGAACAGTTGTGGACGTGGTTGGTGTGGGTGTCACCAGTGTTGTTGAAGTGGATTGGCTTGTTGTTTCAAGTGTTGTTGTGGTTTGGCTGGTTGTTGGGGGTGAGGTGGTTGTTGTGCTTGGAGTTGTTGGAGTTGTGGGTGTGGTTGCAGTGGTTGTTGGGGGTGAGGTGGTTGTTGTTGAGCTGGTTTGCATTGTCGTGGTTGTGGGAGGCAAAGCTGTCCTTTCAGTTGTACTTGTCGTGGTCAGTGCAGTTTGGGGTGTGGATGTTACGGTTGGGGTGGTGACCTCTGTCGAAGAAACAGAGGTTGTGGAAAGTGTTGTCGTCGGAGTGCTTTGAACAGTTGTAGTGGTGATTGGTGTGGGTGTTACCAGTGTTGTTGAAGTGGATTGGCTTGTTGTTTCAAGTGTTGTTGTGGTTTGGCTGGTTGTTGGGGGTGAGGTGGTTGTTGTGCTTGGAGTTGTTGAAGTTGTGGGTCTGGTTGCAGTGGATGGTGTGGTCAGTATTGTTGAGCTGGTTTGCATTGTCATGGATGTGGGAGGCAAAGTTGTCCCTTCAGTTGTTCTTGTGGTGGTCAATGTAGTTTGGGGTGTGGATGATACGGTTGGGGTAGTGACCTCTGTCGAAGAAACAGAGGTTGTGGAAAGTGTTGTCGTCGGAGTGCTTTGAACAGTTGTAGTAGTGATTGGTGTGGTTGTCAACAGTGTTGTTGAAGTGGATTGACGTGTTGTTTCAAGTGTTGCTGTGGTTTGGCTGGTTGTTGGGGGTGAGGTGGTTGTTGTGCTTGGAGTTGTTGGAGTTGTGGGTGTGGTTGCAGTGGTTGTTGGGGGTGAGGTAGTTGTTGTTGAGCTGGTTTGCATTGTCGTGGTTGTGGGAGCAAAAGTTGTTCCTTCAGTTGTACTTGTAGTGGTCAGTGCAGTTTGGGGTGTGGATGTTACGGTTGGGGTGGTGACCTCTGTCGAAGAAACAGAGGTTGTGGAAAGTGTTTTTGTAGGAGTGCTTTGAACAGTTGTGGTCGTGGTTGGTGTGGGTGTTACCAGTGTTGTTGAAGTGGATTGGCTTGTTGTTTCAAGTGTTGTTGTGGTTTGGCTGGTTGTTGGGGGTGAGGTGGTTGTTGTGCTTGGAGTTGTTGAAGTTGTGGTTCTGGTTGCAGTGGATGGTGTGGTCAGTGTTGTTGAGCTGGTTTGCATTGTCATGGATGTGGGAGGCAAAGTTGTCCCTTCAGTTGTTCTTGTGGTGGTGAATGTAGTTTGGGGTGTGGATGTTACGGTTGGGGTAGTGACCTCTGTCGAAGAAACAGAGGTTGTGGAAAGTGTTGTCGTCGGAGTGCTTTGAACAGTTGTAGTGGTGATTGGTGTGGTTGTCAACAGTGTTGTTGAAGTGGATTGACGTGTTGTTTCAAGTGTTGCTGTGGTTTGGCTGGTTGTTGGGGGTGAGGTGGTTGTTGTGCTTGGAGTTGTTGGAGTTGTGGGTGTGGTTGCAGTGGTTGTTGGGGGTGAGGTGGTTGTTGTTGAGCTGGTTTGCATTGTCGTGGTTGTGGGAGGCAAAGCTGTCCTTTCAGTTGTACTTGTCGTGGTCAGTGTAGTTTGGGGTGTGGATGTTACGGTTGGGGTGGTGACCTCTGTCGAAGAAACAGAGATTGTGGAAAGTGTTGTTGTAGGAGTGCTTTGAACAGTTGTGGTCGTGGTTGGTGTGGGTGTCACCAGTGTTGTTGAAGTGGATTGGCTTGTTGTTTCAAGTGTTGTGGTTTGACTGGTTGTTGGGGGTGAGGTGGTTGTTGTGCTTGGAGTTGTGGATGTGGTTGCAGTGGATGGTGTGGTCAGTGTTGTTGAGCTGGTTTGAATTGTCATGGATGTGGGAGGCAAAGTTGTCCCTTCAGTTATTCTTGTGGTGGTCAATGTAGTTTGGGGTGTGGATGTTACGGTTGGGGTGGTGACCTCTGTCGAAGAAACAGAGGTTGTAGAAAGTGTTGTCGTCGGAGTGCTTTGAACAGTTGTAGTGGTGATTGGTGTGGTTGTCAACAGTGTTGTTGAAGTGGATTGACTTGTTGTTTCAAGTGTTACTGTGGTTTGGCTGGTTGTTGGGGGTGAGGTGGTTGTTGTGCTTGGAGTTGTTGGAGTTGTTGGTGTGGTTGCAGTGGTTGTTGGGGGTGAGGTGGTTGTTGTTGAGCTGGTTTGCATTGTCGTGGTTGTGGGAGGCAAAGCTGTCCTTTCAGTTGTACTTGTCGTGGTCAGTGTAGTTTGGGGTGTGGATGTTACGGTTGGGGTGGTGACCTCTGTCGAAGAAACAGAGATTGTGGAAAGTGTTGTTGTAGGAGTGCTTTGAACAGTTGTGGTCGTGGTTGGTGAGGGTGTCACCAGTGTTGTTGAAGTGGATTGGCTTGTTGTTTCAAGTGTTGTTGTGGTTTGTCTGGTTGTTGGGGGTGAGGTGGTTGTTGTGCTTGGAGTTGTGGATGTGGTTGCAGTGGATGGTGTGGTCAGTGTTGTTGAGCTGGTTTGAATTGTCGTGGATGTGGGAGGCAAAGTTGTCCCTTCAGTTATTCTTGTGGTGGTCAATGTAGTTTGGGGTGTGGATGTTACGGTTGGGGTGGTGACCTCTGTCGAAGAAACAGAGGTTGTGGAAAGTGTTGTCGTCGGAGTGCTTTGAACAGTTGTAGTGGTGATTGGTGTGGTTGTCAACAGTGTTGTTGAAGTGGATTGACTTGTTGTTTCAAGTGTTGCTGTAGTTTGGCTGGTTGTTGGGGGTGAGGTGGTTGTTGTGCTTGGAGTTGTTGGAGTTGTGGGTGTGGTTGCAGTGGTTGTTGGGGGTGAGGTGGTTGTTGTTGAGCTGGTTTGCATTGTCGTGGTTGTGGGAGGCAAAGCTGTCCTTTCAGTTGTACTTGTCGTGGTCAGTGTAGTTTGGGGTGTGGATGTTACGGTTGGGGTGGTGACCTCTGTCGAAGAAACAGAGATTGTGGAAAGTGTTGTTGTAGGAGTGCTTTGAACAGTTGTGGTCGTGGTTGGTGAGGGTGTCACCAGTGTTGTTGAAGTGGATTGGCTTGTTGTTTCAAGTGTTGTTGTGGTTTGGCTGGTTGTTGGGGGTGAGGTGGTTGTTGTGCTTGGAGTTGTGGATGTGGTTGCAGTGGATGGTGTGGTCAGTGTTGTTGAGCTGGTTTGACTTGTCGTGGATGTGGGAGGCAAAGTTGTTCCTTCAGTTGTGCTTGTAGTGGTCAGTGTAGTTTGGGGTGTGGATGTTACGGTTGGGATCGTGACCTCTGTCGAAGAAACAGAGGTTGTGGAAAGTGTTGTCGTCGGAGGGCTTTGAACAGTTGTAGTGGTGATTGGTGTGGTTGTCAACAGTGTTGTTGAAGTGGATTGACTTGTTGTTTCAAGTGTTGCTGTAGTTTGGCTGGTTGTTGGGGGTGAGGTGGTTGTTGTGCTTGGAGTTGTTGGAGTTGTGGGTGTGGTTGCAGTGGTTGTTGGGGGTGAGGTGGTTGTTGTTGAGCTGGTTTGCATTGTCGTGGTTGTGGGAGGCAAAGTTGTTCCTTCAGTTGTACTTGTAGTGGTCAGTGTAGTTTGGGGTGTGGATGTTACGGTTGGGGTGGTGACCTCTGTCGAAGAAACAGAGGTTGTGGAAAGTGTTGTTGTAGGAGTGCTTTGAACAGTTGTGGTTGTGGTGGGTGTAGTTGTCCCCAGCGTTGTTGAAGGTAATTGACTGGTTGTTTGTGATCCAGTCGTGCTTTGGAGTATTGTGGTGGGTTGTGTTGTTGATGGAGTTGTAGTTGAGATCATGGGTGAGGTGGTTGGTGAAATTATGGTTGTAGTTATTGTGCTTTCTGGTGGTGGGGTGTTTTGTACTGTTGCATGTGTGCTTTCTGTTTCGATCCATTCTTCACTTATGGTTGACAATTCGCTTGTGGACATTGTTGTCAAATAAGAGCAACACAACCTCATGGCATAATCCAAACATGATCCGCCGACCTGCTCATCGTTCAGACAGACGAGGCCTGTGTGGGGGAAAAATTTATATTAATGTATTTTAAATTGTAACAAATGGAGTTTCAAAAATGTAACTTTTATGCTGCAAATTGAATTGGCTGTCATTTCTGGCCAAAAGACTTTTGTCCTAAATGATAAGAAATGTGTTGTTCTGGAGCAGAGTGACCGAGCTGATAAATGAACCTTTGCTTAGAAAATGTACGAAGTGGCTTTTTGTCTAAAGGAGACGTCTACAGTCTGGGTGAATATCCCCCAACCTCTCTCTCATGGAAGTATAAAATGTTTTGAAAGGCACATTGTTCTCAGTGCGAGCACGTGAGGAAGTATAGTTTCTCAGTGGCTCGTACTCCTTGGAACTGACCAAGTACCAAGTTAGAATAAAACTCTCTGATGTAATGTAGAAGTGAATTGAATCGGGTTGGTCTAACTGTTAACTAAAGTAAGAATAAATGAAATAGAACCAAATAATATTGCAAACAAATGGGGATTTTTAAGTTCATTGTACAAGGGTGAGAAGTGTATGGTGTATAATTAGGAAATAAATTGTTTCACAAGGAAGGACTTGTGTGGACATCAGTTTTATCAGTGTCGATAGGGTTTTTTGTAGGGTTTTATCAAACGTTTAACAAACGTGTTAGGTTAGGTTTAACAAAATGTTAGGTTTAACAAACGATCACAACAAGGTGGGTTAAAAAAATCCACATCACCTGTTTCGATGTCACAAGTGACGTTCGGTTGCATACTCGCCAATGGATCATTGGCAACGCGACACTGAATGTCGTTGAAACCTTGGGGACACACGATGTCATTGGTTGATAAAGCTGTGTTGTAATCTTCGATGTCTCCATCTCCATCATTCGGATTGTCGTTGTTTATCCATGAGCTCCACTGCCCGTTGCACACTGCAAAAGTACAAGAGTAGAACAAATCATGGTGAAGTCGGTGCAATGAACGTCTCCTTGCCATCACACAACATGACTGTCCTTATTTAACCGTTCCTTGCAAATCAATTTCTCCAGATTGTTAATTCAGTGAAACATTGCTCACTTGTTCTTCCCCGTGTTGTAGCAATATATTATATAACCACAGAATGCTCTCACTCTGTTCTGTGCCTCTTTCCTGTCTCTGATTTCCACGCAGGAAACGATATCACCACTGATCCATCATCAACCCCGAATTATTGCCAATACATCGGAGGAAATATGAACACAAACAAAATAAATCTAGGACACTCGTGAGAGTGCATACCTCCACCACGTAATGCCTGATCAGTGATCAACGAGAACATATCGGGCCCAATACATTTTTGAAATATCATGCGATACAGTCGTATATCGGTTTTGGCCCCATCTCTCAATGGTGAAGGATCACTTTAAAAAATTAATAATTCTCGGGTCCAGATCCGGATTTGGATCGTCACCAACATCGAATCAATTCTTCCTTGTCACACACCTAACATGTCCAACAAGTTTCATCCAAATCCGTCGGCAACTTTTTGAGATATCGTGCAATAGATCGTTTTCGCCCTTTATCTCAATGGTGAAGAAGCACTGAAAAAATTCTCGCAGCTGGATCCAGATCCTGATGTTCATCAATAGCTAATTAGTTCGTCCTTGTCACACACCCAACCTGTCCAAAAAATTTCATCCGGGTTCGTCCACAACTTTTTGAGATATCCTGTAAACAAACAGACAAACAAACAGACAGACAGACAGAAAGGGGTGAAAACATAACCTCCTTCACCTTCGTTGGCAGATGTAACTGGTACCAAAAGGAATGCAGTTGGAAAAACAGTAAATGGTATGGTATACCAAATAAGTATTAACGCAAATTTGGGGAATGTTTGGTTGTGGGAAGCAAAACCAAAAACCTAAACAAAAGTGCTCCCTTTCAAATTTCCCTGATGATGATAAAAAACAAACAAAATTTACCCTCAACTGTGGTTGATGAGATCACTGCAGTTGTAGAAAGTGTCGTTGCAGTACTTTGAGGAGTCACTCCAATTGTTTGGGTGGTTGTTCCAAGTGTTGTTAACGTGGATTGACTTGTTTCAAGTGTTGTTGGAGTGGTTTGACTGGTTGTTGGGGGTGAGGTGGTTGTTGTGCTTGGAGTTGTTGGAGTTGTGGATGTTGTAGGTGAGGTTGCAGTGGTTGGTGTGGTCAGTGTTGTTGAGCTGGTTTGCATTGTCGTGGTTGTGTGAGGGAAAGTTGTCCCTTCAGTTGTACTTGTGGTGATCAGTGTAGTTTGGGGTGTGGATGTTACGGTTGGGATCGTGACCTCTGTCGAAGAAACAGAGGTTGTGGAAAGTGTTGAAGGAGTGCTTTGAACAGTTGTGGTCATGGTGGGTGTAGTTGTCCCCAGCGTTGTTGAAGGGAATTGACTGGTTGTTTGTGATCCAGTCGTGCTTTGGAGTATTGTGGTGGGTTGTGTTGTTGATGGAGTTGTAGTTGAGATCATGGGTGAGGTGGTTGGTGAAATTATGGTTGTAGTTCTTGTGCTTTCTGGTGGTGGGGTCTTTTGTACTGTTGCATGTGTGCTTTCTGATTCGATCCATGGTTCACTTATGGTTGGCAATTCGCTTGTGGACATTGTTGTCAAAGAAGAGCAACACAACCTCATGGCATAATCCAAACATGATCCGCCGACCTGCTCATTGTTCAGACAGACGAGGCCTGTTTCGATGTGACAAGTGACGTTCGGTTGCATACTCGCCAATGGATCATTGGCAACGCGACACTGAATGTCGTTGAAACCTTGGGGACACACGATGTCATTGGTTGAGAAAGCTGTGTTGTAATCTTCGATGTCTCCATCTCCATCATTCGGATTGTCGTTGTTTATCCATGAGCTCCACTGCCCGTTGCACACTGCAAAAGTACAAGAGTAGAACAAATCATGGTGAAGTCGGTGCAATGAACGTCTCCTTGCCATCACACAACATGACTGTCCTTATTTAACCGTTCCTTGCAAATCAATTTCTCCAGATTGTTAATTCAGTGAAACATTGCTCGCTTGTTCTTCCCCGTGTTGGAGAAACATATTATATAACCACAGAATGCTCTCACTCTGCTCTGTCCCTCTTTCCTGTCTCTGATTTCCACGCAGGAAACGATATCACCACTGATCCATCATCAACCCCGAATTATTGCCATTACATCAGAGGAAATATGAACACAAACAAAATAAATCTAGGACACTCGTGAGAGTGCATACCTCCACCACGTAATGCCTGATCAGTGATCAACGAGAACATATCGGGCCCAATACATTTTTTGAAATATCATGCGATACAGTCGTATATTGGTTTTGGCCCCATCTATCAATGGTGAAGGATCACTTAAAAAAATTAATAATTCTCGGATCCAGATCCGGATTTGGATCGTCACCAACATCGAATCAATTCTTCCTTGTCACACACCTAACAAGTCCAACAAATTTCATCCAAATCCGTCGGCAACTTTTTGAGATATCCCGTAAACAAACAGACAAACTAACAAGCAAGCCGGTAGGCGACGAGGGATTCGCGAGGATCGAAGCGCTGGATACGATGCTTTTCATTCTGACCGATCCGCCGACGAAGATTCATTGCCAAGACGTATTGGTTCACACACAATTGTTCCTCTGCCTGGCAAGATTTTTCATATTACGTATTTTGCCAACTGGCACTCCTCATAAAAATGATGGTAAATAGACACCCTATTTTTGAAGGACTACCATTTGAAAAATAATCGGTTTGCTGGTTTGTGCTGTGGAGCCTCGCATTGCAGACACACACACACACACACACACACACACACACACACACACAAACACACACACACAAACACACACACACACACACACACACACACACACACACACACACACACACACACACACACACGGAAAACCCGATAAACTTCTCTCAATGCTCTTGTTTGACCACTCCTCCTGAACCACACATTATTTTTCATAAGCCACGCCCACTTTCCTACGCCACTCCCACTTTTCATCAACCACGTCCACTTTCCCTAAGCTCCGCCCACTTTCCCTAAGCTCCGCCCACTTTCCTCAGCCCCTCATAAAAAATGACGGTAAATAGACACTCGATTTTTGAAGGACTACCATTTGAAAAATAAAACCTCAATCAAAAATTGGCTTGAGTAAAATTTTCTAAATATCTCGAAGTGTTTAATTCCGGTCTCGTTTCTTTACATTCAAAACTGAAGCACAAGTATTGAAAATACTGTACGCGGTTTTTCGGCCACTGCACAGCAATGGGTGGTTGCGAGGCAACAAAATTCAAACGTGCACATTCCCAGCACATATTGCACATGTTGGCAAAGTTTCATCGAAATCGGTTCGCTGGTTCGTGCTGTGGAGCCTCGCGTTGCAGACACACATACACACACAGTCAGACAGACAGACGGAATACCCGACAATAATGGATATCTAGCGAATCCAACAAACAGACAGACAGACAGACAGACAGACAGACAGACAGACAGAAAGGGGTGAAAACATAACCTCCTTCTCCTTTGTTGGCGAAGGTAACTGGTACCAAAAGGAATGCAGTTGGAAATACAGTAATGGTATTGTATGCCAAATAAGTATTGACGTAAAGTTAGAGCATGTTTGGTTGTGGGAAGCAAAACCAAAAAATCCAAACAAAAGTGCTCCCTTTCAAATTTCCCTTATGATTAAAACAAACAAACAGAATTTACCCTCAATTGTGGTTGATGGGATTGCTGTGGTTGCAGAAAGTGTCGTAGCAGTACTTTGAGGAGGTACTCCAATTGTTGGGGTGGTTGTTCCTCGTGTTGTTAAAGTGGATTGACTTGTTGTTTCAAGTGTTGTTGGAGTAGTTTGACTGGTTGTTGTGCTTGGAGTTGTCAGAGTTGTGGGTGTGGTTGCAGTGGTTGTTGGGGGTGAGGTGGTTGTTGTTGAGCTGGTTTGCATTGTCGTGGTTGTGGGAGGCAAAGTTGTTCCTTCAGTTGTACTTGTAGTGGTCAGTGAAGTTTGGGGTGTGGATGTTACGGTTGGGGTGGTGACCTCTGTTGAAGAAACAGAGGTTGTGGAAAGTGTTGTCGTCGGAGTGCTTTGAACAGTTGTAGTGGTGATTGGTGGGGTTGTCAACAGTGTTGTTGAGGTGGATTGACTTGTTGTTTCAAGTGTTGCTGTGGTTTGGCTGGATGTTGGGGCTGAGGTGGTTGTTGTGCTTGGAGTTGTTGGAGTTGTGGGTGTGGTTGCAGTGGTTGTTGGGGGTGAGGTGGTTGTTGTTGAGCTGGTTTGCATTGTTGTGGTTGTGGGAGGCAAAGTTGTTCCTTCAGTTGTGCTTGTAGTGGTCAGTGTAGTTTGGGATGTGGATGTTACGGTTGGGATTGTGACCTCTGTCGAAGAAACAGAGGTTGTGGAAAGTGTTGAAGGAGTGCTTTGAACAGTTGTGGTCATGGTGGGTGTAGTTGTCCCCAGCGTTGTTGAAGGGAATTGACTGGTTGTTTGTGATCCAGTCGTGCTTTGGAGTATTGTGGTGGGTTGTGTTGTTGATGGAGTTGTAGTTGAGATCATGGGTGAGGTGGTTGGTGAAATTATGGTTGTAGTTCTTGTGCTTTCTGGTGGTGGTGTCTTTTGTACTGTTGCATGTGTGCTTTCTGATTCGATCCATGGTTCACTTATGGTTGGCAATTCGCTTGTGGACATTGTTGTCAAAGAAGAGCAACACAACCTCATGGCATAATCCAAACATGATCCGCCGACCTGCTCATTGTTCAGACAGACGAGGCCTGTTTCGATGCGACAAGTGACGTTCGGTTGCATACTCGCCAATGGATCATTGGCAACGCGACACTGAATGTCGTTGAAACCTTGGGGACACACGATGTCATTGGTTGATAAAGCTGTGTTGTAATCTTCGATGTCTCCATCTCCATCATTCGGATTGTCGTTGTTTATCCATGAGCTCCACTGCCCGTTGCACACTGCAAAAGTACAAGAGTAGAACAAATCATGGTGAAGTCGGTGCAATGAACGTCTCCTTGCCATCACACAACATGACTGTCCTTATTTAACCGTTCCTTGCAAATCAATTTCTCCAGATAGTTAATTCAGTGAAACATTGCTCGCTTGTTCTTCCCCGTGTTGGAGAAACATATTATATAACCACAGAATGCTCTCACTCTGCTCTGTCCCTCTTTCCTGTCTCTGATTTCCACGCAGGAAACGATATCACCACTGATCCATCATCAACCCCGAATTATTGCCATTACATCAGAGGAAATATGAACACAAACAAAATAAATCGAGGACACTCGTGAGAGTGCATACCTCCACCACGTAATGCCTGATCAGTGATCAACGAGAACATATCGGGCCCAATACATTTTTTGAAATATCATGCGATACAGTCGTATATCGGTTTTGGCTCCATCTCTCAATGATGAAGGATCACTTAAAAAAATTAATAATTCTCGGATCCAGATCCGGATTTGGATCGTCACCAACATCGAATCAATTCTTCCTTGTCACACACCTAACATGTCCAACAAGTTTCATCCAAATCCGTCGGCAACTTTTTGAGATATCCCGTAAACAAACAGACAAACTAACAAGCAAGCTGGTAGGCGACGAGGGATTCGCGAGGATCGAAGCGCTGGATACGATGCTTTTCATTCTGACCGATCCACTGACGAAGATTCATTGCCAAGACGTATTGGTTCACACACAATTGTTCCTCTGCCTGGCAAGATTTTTCCTATTACGTATTTTGCCAACTGGCACTCCTCATAAAAAATGATGGTAAATAGACACCCTATTTTTGAAGGACTACCATTTGAAAAATAATCGGTTTGCTGGTTTGTGCTGTGTAGCCTCGCATTGCAGACACACACACACACACACACACACACACACACACACACACACACACACACACACACACACACACACACACACACACACACACACACACACACACACACACACACACACAAACACACAAACACACACACACACACACACACACACACACACACACACACACACACACACACACACACACACACACACACACACACACACACACACACACACACACATACAACCCGATAAACTTCTCTCAATGCTCTTGTTTGACCACTCCTGAGCCACACATTTTTCATAAGCTACGCCCACTCTCCTACGCCACTCCCACTTTTCATCAACCACATCCACTTCCCCTAAGCTCCGCCCACTTTCCCTAAGCTCCGCCCACTTCCTCAGCACCTCATAAAAAATGACGGTAAATAGACACCCGATTTTTGAAGGACTACCATTTGAAAAATAAAACCTCAATCAAAAATTGGCTTGACCAAAATTTTCTAAATTTCTCGAAGTGTTTAATTCCGAAGTCTCGTTTCTTTACATTCAAAACTCAAGCATAAGTATTGAAAATACTGTACGTGGTTTTTTGGCCACTGCACAGCAATGGGTGGTTGCTAGGCAACAAAATTCAAACGTGCACATTCCCAGCACATATTGCACATGTTGGCAAAGTTTCATCGAAATCGGTTCGCTGGTTCGTGCTGTGGAGCCTCGTGTTGCAGACACACATACACACACAGTCAGACAGACAGACGGAATACCCGACAATAATGGATATCTAGCGAATCCAACAAACAGACAGACAGACAGACAGACAGACAGACAGACAGACAGACAGACAGACAGAAAGGGGTGAAAACATAACCTCCTTCACCTTTGTTGGCGAAGGTAACTGGTACCAAAAGGAATGCAGTTGGAAATACAGTAATGGTATTGTATACCAAATAAGTATTGACGTAAAGTTAGAGCATGTTTGGTTGTGGGAAGCAAAACCAAAAATCTAAACAAAAGTGCTCCCTTTCAAATTTCCCTTATAATGAAAACAAACAAACAGAATTTACCCTCAATTGTGGTTGATGGGATCGCTGTGGTTGCAGAAAGTGTCGTAGCAGTACTTTGAGGAGGTACTCCAATTGTTGGGGTGGTTGTTCCAAGTGTTGTCAAAGTGGATTGACTTGTTGTTTCAAGTGTTGTTGGAGTAGTTTGACTGGTTGTTGTGCTTGGAGTTGTCGGAGTTGTGGGTGTGGTTGCAGTGGTTGTTGGGGGTGAGGTGGTTGTTGTTGAGCTGGTTTGCATTGTCGTGGTTGTGGGAGGCAAAGTTGTTCCTTCAGTTGTACTTGTAGTGGTCACTGAAGTTTGGGGTGTGGATGTTACGGTTGGGGTGGTGACCTCTGTCGAAGAAACAGAGGTTGTGGAAAGTGTTGTTGTAGGAGTGCTTTGAACAGTTGTGGTCGTGGTTGGTGTGGGCGTCACCAGCGTTGTTGAAGTGGATTGGCTTGTTGTTTCAAGTGTTGTTGTGGTTTGGCTGGTTGTTGGGGGTGAGGTGGTTGTTGTGCTTGGAGTTGTTGGAGTTGTGGGTGTGGTTGCAGTGGATGGTGTGGTCAGTGTTGTTGAGCTGGTTTGCATTGTCGTGCTTGTGGGAGGCAAAGCTGTCCTTTCAGTTGTACTTGTCGTGGTCAGTGTAGTTTGGGGTGTGGATGTTACGGTTGGGGTGGTGACTTCTGTCGAAGAAACAGAAGTTGTGGAAAGTGTTGTTGTGGGAGTGCTTTGAACAGTTGTGGTCGTGGTTGGTGTGGTTGTCACCAGTGTTGTTGAAGTGGTTTGGCTTGTTTCATGTGTTGTTGGAGTGATTTGAGTGGTTGTTGTGGGTGAGGTGGTTGTTGTGATCGGAGTTGTTGCAGTTGTGGGTGTGGTTGCAGTGCTTGGTGTGGTCAGTGTTGTTGAGCTGGTTTGCATTGTTGTGGTTGTGGGAGGCAAGGTTGTCCCTTCAGTTGTACTTGTAGTGGTCAGTGTTGTTTGGGTCGTAGATCCGGTTGTTGGGGAAGTGACTTCTGTCGTTGTTGAAAGTGTTGGCGGAGTGCTTTCTACTGTTGTTCCACTGGTTGGAGCGGCTTGACTGGTTGTTGTCATGGTTGTGACTGTGGTTGAGCTGGTTGGCAGTAACGTCGTTGCAGTGGTTGAAGTTGTTGAACTTAATTCCGTTGTTGAGAGGGTCAATGGAAGCGTCGTGCTGACCCCTGGAGTGGTTACCACGACCGTTGGTGAGGTGATTAGTTGGGTTGTAGTGGTGGTAGGCAGCATTGTTGTTGTCCTGCAATGTTTTTCGTTCACTATGTTTTCGTTTTCGTCACAACGAGTGATATAAGTGCACAAATTGACCTCTTCACTGGAAATGATACTTCCTGGAGGATAAATTTCACCGTTATGACAGCAGCCATCTGCAAAAAAAACAACAACAATGATGATTCAGGTTTTGGGGCTTGCAGCATTGCACACCGCACCGGTTGGTTCATAATGATACAGTATTAAACTGCAGCACAACAAAACAACAATCAGATTTCAATAATCCGCAGTACTTTTTTGAGTTTTCTCCAGTGTTCCTTTTGTGCAACTGATTTAAGAGAAATGTCTCATTCCTGGAACTCGGCATACCCTCTCCCTCTGAGAGCAAAATATGGTGTCGCAACCCCTTCCCTTAGGCAGGGATCAGCGGTTAAACCACTTGCACTATTCCACATGTACATGTGACAACTGCTCGTCATCTCTCCAGATTGGTACAGCCGTTTTCGATTCTATAATGATCAGACGTACACACATGCAGACAATTGCCCCCATTTTAATATAGCTGGAAACACGTCCGTTCTTTCCCACGATGGCGACTGACTTACCGGGGGAAACGCACTCTCGTGGGGAGGGAGTGTGGGGAGGATGGGAGGAGGGATGTGTGAATTTGAATTGGCTTATTTTATTGTGTCAGATATCTGCAGGCTCTGAAGCTACTTGAGGATCTCAGTGTTGGCAGAACTGGCAGATCTTCAATGTTTCTTTTGGGGTGGGAGGAGGGGTGAGGGGGTGCAGGGGGTGGGTTTGCCCATTTTGGGTTTTTTTTTCTATTGGACATTTCCAAGGATAATCCTGCTTTCTGGGCTGTAGCTCATTTGGGTCCATCACAAATTACATGCACGTTTGTTTGACAATTTGATGCCTCATCATCCCTTCAACCCCAGCGTTTTCAGTACAGCACACGATGAGGTTGTAACTCACTGAGTGCATGACAAGCCGAGGGCAAGGCTCGCCGAGGATCACCTGAATCACCACCACACGTTTTTGTGCTCCAAACACGTTTGTAACTCGCCACCCAGCCCTTTATAAAATATTGTCATTCAAATACCAAAACTTGACAACTGACCAAAGTCTTTGGGAATGAGTATCGAATCGTTACTATGGAATATCTGTGTGAACACAACTTTCATCAATCACAACAGGACAATGTGCGATAACTTGTACAAGGCAAATGTATTGTGACTGCTGTCGTGGTCAGGCTTGCACTACCATGTTGTTTCTCATTCACCTTTCCAACAGACGCAGCACCAACTGACTCCTGGCAGTTCACCTATAAAGAAAGACTGACTATACTGTATACCCCATTATACAACAAGCACGCTGAGTGGCGATGAGTGAAGAATCAATATGGCCCTGGCATTATCAGCCAATCAAAAATGCTGCTCTGAAAACACCGCAGTTAGGAAGAATAAGTCCTGAAAATACTTTTCAAGGCATTTTGAAAGGTAATGATGGTACATCATCGTACGGAAAGGAGTTTTGTGTTCACAGGATTTTTGTGACCTTAGTTGCATTGTGTTTTTTTCTCTCTCTCTTTTTTTTTGCATTAATTATTTTTTGTTTCAATAACCCCAAGAAAGATGAGGGTTTTTAACTATTAAAATAAATAGACAGAATTTGATAACTTTACCTGGTTTACGACATTCCATGGAGTTGTTCATACACACACTGCAGCAAAGAACGAGAAGAAACAAGCATTTAGTCAACAGACCCAGGCATCATAGAATCACAACAGCTGAATTGTCTCATCAACACTGGCTCGGTCTGCGTTCCTCTAAGTCTTTTTGATAAATGCTAACTATCCTCAGGATCAACCACATTGTCAAAAAGATAACAGATAAAGATAAAGAGCAATCAGAGATTGCAGACCCTCCCCAGCACTTGTTTTGTGTGGTGTTTGTGTAGTTTTGTGCGGCATTTGTGTACTGGTGCGTAACATAATTCATAAGAGACATAATTAGAACTGCTACTTTATAACTGTTGGCAATGATGACGGGGTACCAAGACGTCCCGCTTTGATGGAACCCTGCTTTGATTGGACACCTGACCCTGACCCATGATGTTTTTTTATTATTATTATTATTCAATTGAACTTAGAATGGGATTAAAATAAATTTAATTCAAATCAAATGGAAGACCAAATAGGTACAGTCCTGCATTAGAGTAATCAGAAGGAACTCAAACAAGCAAAAAAGATGAAGTCATCATGAGGAACCTGGAGAGGATTCGCATTTCAGATGCTACTCCTCTACCCTAAAACCCATCCAGACACAGCCAAGTGAGCCTGAATCAAAAGAAAGAAGAACCCACATCAAATAAAATAAATAATTCTGGCTGCCAGACCATATGTCCGATCAAGGTGAAATTTAAAACATTTATTCCACATCTTATATATTATTTCCGAGTTTGTGGTTTCGTGTCGCCCTATCTTCGACTTTGTTCTGCGCTCGAGTAACGTGATATTCGGCTTACATTATCTCAAAGACCATATGAGGTGCATGGTACAAAAAAAAAGTAAATAAAATGGTTCTGAAACAGTGAAATCGTATTCCACTTACTGCATTGAAGTAAAATTACTACTGATACTCTGCATCAGTTCCTTTCTCAAACACACCCACCCCAACATGTCGCGCAGAGCGCGGGTTATGCTCGTCATTATTAGATCAGAATTGTGAAGTTTCACATCGAATGATTAGGCGGTTCCAGAGAAAATATTATTTCATATTTTTCTTCAATCCATTAAAACTGCCAACCATGTGACCTATCAATTATTCCTCAGCAAACTTAGACACCCAAGGCTTAGGGAACATTTGTGTGAAATTTCCCATCGATCTGTCCAGCCGTTCTGGAGAAGAAGATTTTTTGAGGTTGTAGGAAAGATTTTTTAGAGGTCATGAAAGTATTGATACTTCCTTTGATTGGGCAAAATATTGGCAGATGGAATTTAACATGAGCAAGTGAAAGGTGTTGGGGATGGGAAAGGACAATGAAAATAGAGATTACAGAATGCAAGAGGTAATTTTGGAGCGTGTCACACATGAGAAGGATCTGGGGGTGGTAATAGATACGGGAGGTAAGCAGGCAGCGCAATACCAGGCAGTTATAGGTAAAGCAAATAGGGTTTTACGTTGTATTCGGAGGGGGATCAATTATAAATCAAAAGAGATGGTATTAACATTGTACAGGAATTTAGTGAGGGCCACATCTAGAATATTGTGTGCAGTTTTGGTCACCACAACTCAGGAAGGACATATATGCCATAGAGAGGGTTCAGCGCAGGGCTACGAGATTGAGTCCTGGCCTAGCCAGACTCAGCTTTGAGGAGTGGCTGAAGGAGACGGGGCTTTATTCACCAGAAAGGAGGCGGTTACGAGGAGATATGATAGAGATGTTTAAGATAATGAAAGGTGAAGATAAAATAAGTGCTGATGAATTATTCAACAGAGTGAACAGTGATAGGACCAGGGACCATAGCCTGAGAGTAACGAAGAGGAGAGTTAAGATGGAAGCAAGGCAGGGGACTTTTACTCAGAGAGTAGTTAATGCATGGAATGGCCTCCGTGGAAAGGCAGTGGCAGCAGAAAAAGGAGACAAGTTTAAATTAGAATTCAATAGGTACCTGGAGGTTATGGAGATAGAGGGGTATGTTGACAGGACTTTTAGGTAGTTCGAGCATTGATGGGTGATTGCGTGCATGTGTACGGAGTACTGTTGGTGGGGGTCTTGTCAAGGGGGGTTGTGTGGTTGATGTTATATGTTTTTTAACCAAGCTACTGCCCCCTCCCCTGAGGGGAAGAAAAAAAAATACAAAAACTACAAAATTTTTTTATTATTTCATTCATGAAAAACATTTTTTTGCATTTTCTTCCTTGGATCTTGTGAAGATAAATTAGTATGGTGTTCACGCAGGCATGATGGGCTAAATGGCCTCCATCTGTGGTAGATTTCCTTGTATTTCCTTGTAGGGTAAATCCAATATGGCTGCCAAACTATGTGACGTATGATGTCACATGTGTGAAAGTTTTGTTCCTCATGGATAGGCGGTCATACGTGTAAAGTTTCACCTCAATCTGTTCAGCTATTTCAGGGAAGAACATTTTTGAAGGTTTTTTTGTGAAACAATAAGGCTGGCGAATCACGTGACCGATGAGGTCATCAGTTGTTTTTCTATGGAACAATTTATCCCCGGATGACCCTCAAAAAATTTCATATTGATTGGATATAGCGTTCCTCATATGCAATTATAACGTCATAACGAAGGCACCTATGATGTCATAAAAATCACATTCCCCATGAGGAGTACTTGCCATGTGCCAAGTTTCATTTTTTTTTCTTTATGCGGTTTCAGAGATTCAGAGGTCTAAAGTTATTTTGGTTTTTCCAACATGGCTGCCACACCACGTGAGCTATGATGTCATAATTATCATTACAACATTCTACATGAAGAGTCGCACCGATGGTGAAAATATAGTTTCAATCCGACAAGCGGTTGAAGAGAAAAATACCAAAGTTCTGTGAGAACAGACAAACAGATGAACAAGTTCGAATTGTGAACATACCCCATGGAAGTTCATTGGTACAACACTCAGGTGTCGAGCGATAGCACGGACGAGAGATAGTTTTGAAATTTGGTAAGATATTCATCGCATCAGAAAAAGAAACCAGAATACCTCAAAAGAGTGAGGCTAGTTTCATATCATCATTTGCACCTTAACTATGCCAAGCGCATAAAAAATTTTTTTTTAATAATAGTTTTAAGAAAACGGGCCGAAAGGGCCGGAATCGCACTTTGGGTGAAGTTATTGCCTGCGCAAATGTGTTATTGCCAAAATACTGACACAATGACCCACAATTTCTGAGATGGGGCTGTGGCATCTCGTCTGACGGACTTGCGATCCGTAAGCAGCGCCGGATATTCTCGACAAAAAACTTATGTCGGTGGGTAATGTAATGCAATCTAAAGACCTGTGATATATGGCCACGGAAGAGTTTGTACATCTTTATTCAATGAGTTTTATCAATGGAGCCACCATGGTAAGAAAGGTGTGCAGTTTTTGACTTTTCGTTAGAATAAGAGCTCCAAACGTCAGCTCCACCCCACTTCCCATGGGTAACATGATGTTATCAGTTTTAGTTGATAAAATTCATTGTCTCACTTTTTCGCTGACGCAGACCGACACTCGCCTTCATGAAGATTAATATTACATTGAATATTTTCAACCCATTCATGTTTGCTGTTGCCATCGAAAGAAATGTGATGGGAAAGATGTTCAAGATGCTTTCTCCTCACCAAATTGTACATGTTGTTGGATATGTAATTGAGGTCCCAGGTGCTACATATTGGTCTCCAACATAGCAGCTGCAATTTAACTGATTGACACACGTCATCGTCGGCTCGTCGAGGAATGGGGTTTCGTCCGGACAACTTGGATAGCAACCTGCAAGGAAATGAGGCAATGATCTCTGCACAGGATCATTTGTAACAACGAAGATTGTAAGGCAAATACAATTGTTGCACTTGTGATGAAAATGTATTGTTAACGTTTAAGGTATGTGACGGTACAGTTCATGTCAATCAATCATGTAGCAAACCATAAGATGTACCTTCGAGCTTATGTGGTTCAGTGATGCTTCCTTGGGTCAGTTGATGGCATGTTGGAGGAGTCTCTCCACAAGGGTTGTAATGCCAATTACATTGACCTGGCTTGTTGTAGAAATCACAGTAGACAGCTGTATGGAGACAAACAAGAAACACGTAGAAGCATACGTTGGTTACTTAGTTGCTCAAAAGTCATCTCATGATGTTATTCCAGAGTCAGGGTGCAGTTTTCGGCACATGGAGTTAGTCCACAAGTGATCTACTCCTAGGGAAGTTAGTACAAGTGGGAGAATACCGATTGATGATGGCACTCGTGATTCATTACATCACTCACTTCAATGAAACTCGCTTCAGGGTAATATAGCGACAAAATTATTATTTTACAGTATATCTGTGCTTTCAAGATATTTCAATTTGGGTCGAATGCATCAAGGGAATGACCATATGCAAGACCAGCAAATTGAGAGTTGGTGCACCAGGACCGTGAGGGAAGCGTGCAATTTTTAAAACTTCCTGAATGATTTATTGCCCCATTATCTGGTTTCAAATTGTATACATAGGTTAGTCGCATCTTCTAATAAAGAAATGTCATTTTCTGTCTGTCTGCCTGTGTGTCTGTGTGTAACACAAATCACGCCTAAACTAATGGGCCAATTGCCACCAAACTTGGCACATGGACCAAGTTCGTCCTTGTGGTGAACATGGGCTACTTGGTTTCACCTGTAGTCACGGGTGTTCATAAGGGAAGGGCGACGAAAATTCTCTGTAAATGTGTATCGTTTTCTCCATGTAAATAAACAGCATTCTATGTAAATATAGAGCATTATATAAATATAATTATATAAATATAATTCTCAATGTAAATATATAACACCACCTGGTGGTGGTGGCAGAGGGTATTACAAGTCAGCTGTGGAGATGACTTTAATTTCTGCACTGTACACATTCCCAGAGAGTGGGTAGCCCCAAATCCATTAATCAGGGGAGACAGGGGAAGGTTGGGGTGGGAATCTGTAGGAACTGGGGTGGGAGGAAGCAGGGGAAGGGTTGGGAGGGGAAGGGGTTGGGTGGGAGGAGGGAGGGGGACTTGGAGGGATGAGGAAGAAGAAAGGCTGGGAGTCAGGACCTAGAATTGCCTAGCAATGCTACATACCCCAGCTCGTGTGTGTGTGTGTGTGTGTATATATATATATATATATTTCTAACTACTGACTGACTGATATTAACGATCGGTACCCTCTGGGTGACGTCGAAAGCTGAAATTTTGCGTGCCGATGGACATCAAAGCCAGTACACTGGGAAAAAAAAAATCACAGAACTGTTGGAAAGCATGCCTGGTGTTGGCTTAATGGTTAGGGTGGTGGGCTTGGGATCCTAGGATCCTGAGTTAAAATCCTACTTGACTGTTGAATTAATACCAGGTGGAGTTGACTCTGCCTGTCATCCTTCCGAGGTCGGCAAAATGAGTGCCAGCTTGCTGGTATTCTGTGTCGGAGTGGCGACCTGTCCAGGAATGTGCCCAAACGTCAAGGAGACTGCTTAAGCAGCACCAACGCTCTGCACAGAGTATGGTCCCAATGGATGGATAGATGTTGGAAAGCATCCGCAAATTAAACGAAAATATAAATAAATGAAAGAAGAAAAAAAACGAAAATAAATAAATGAAAAATCCAATGCAGGTGAGCAACCTGAGACAATGGGGGAAATGCTTACACAATGTTTAAGCACACCCCACAAGTGTGTATATATATATATATATATATATATATATATATATATATATATATATATATATATATATATATATACACACACACATCAAACAGAGCCCCCAAACAGTCAGGAGGTGTGTCTGATGTTTAAACGATGAATGTGGTCATCATTGGTTAGATATTTATCGGTATGCCATCCTCATGAGGGCAAACAAGCCTGAAATCCAGATAGGCGGCTCCATTTGATGTCTAACTGATGTTGACCATGTAATCGTTGTCTGTTGACAGACTTGCCAGGCTGAGGCCTCCGGATTGGAGGTGACGCTTTGGTGTATGACTATGTCCAATGGAGATCGGGGCAGTGCTTGTCACACTCCACTTGTTTTTGATTTACCTGCCGATCACATCACATGCCTTCTGGTTGAATGGTTTGCATTAGTGGGAACAATCATCTGGGTGGCAGATGGATGGTTGTTCTTTGCACATTACGTGGTTTTGTCGTATGACACATAATCTGCGGCAATGCTCACCATTGCAGGCAGGAGGTGCATCTGATGTTTAAATGATGAATGTGGTCCTCATTGTTTAAATATTTATCGGTTAGCCCAAAATCCAGATAGGCGGCTCCCTTTGATGTTTAACTGATATTGACCATGCAATCTTTGTATATTTGACAGTCGCCCGTCCGAGGCCTCTGAGTTGGAGGTGATGCTTTGGTGTAGGACTACTGTATGCCCATTGGAGATTGGGGGAGTGCTCATCACATCACACTCCACATGTTTTTGTTATAAACAGAAATATATATATATATATATATATATATATATATATATATATATATATATATATATATATATATATATATATATATATTTGTGTGTGCAGTGTCTGTCCCATTCTGCGTTGTCACTGAACTACACCCTCAAACTTTCAAATGTTTGTGAAATCGTACCAAACTTCTGGAATGCACCTACCTCTCCTGTGTGTATGTCTTTCGGGTATTTTGTTTGAAATTTAAAAAAAGTTTTAAAATTAAAATGTAATTGATCACCACAACATGCCAACTCACGCACTTATCCTCAATTAAAACAAACCTGTTTCTCTCACAATGTGTGGCGAGGTGTTTTGAATTGCACAGTGGGAGTTGTTTTGATTTTATGTGGAGGTGAGGGGTTTTTAATAACATGGCGGTTATGTGGTGGTGAGGTGTTTTTAATAACGTGGCAGTGTTTGTCCCACTGTAGTGATGTTTGGGAAGGCGATGTAGCAAGTAGATCGATGCTAGTAAATGTGTATGTGTGTATATATTTTTATATCACCTAACTTTCACTTTTGGCATATTTCAAGGAAGATTTCCTTGGAGTAACAACTTGTTTTTGTGAATGCCGAGAGTTTCAAGGCTCGAATTACTCCAAGGAAGATTTCCCTTCCATTGCAGGGAGTGTAAATACATACTGAGCACACATGGGAATTAAACCCCACACCAATGATGGCAATCGTTCATCTTTATCCATTCATCCACCAAACTGCTCACATGGTTCAACAAATTATTGACATATTTCATAAGTTGGCAATAATGTCACAGTGGAAAGAAATAAGTGCTGAGATAAAAATGTGAAAGTGTTGCTTTTGACACTTTGGTGAGTCTAGCATTTGATCTTACGGCAAAATCTGGGTGTTCTCCAGTTCACACAGATGCCAGCTTCATTACAGGCACTGGCATAAGCAGCGATGGCCGTGCAGAGGCATTCACAGTCACCACCTGAGTCACATGCGCACGAGTCTCGTACACACGCCTCGTAGTAAGGAACATGGTACACCTAGTTGGCGGACCAGGGAGAGGTCAGAAAAAGGGATGGAGGAATGAAATTATAAAACTAATCACCACGTATGTTGTAATACGTGAAGGGATTGACTTGATGTCCCTCTCTCCTTTGGCGCCATCTGTCTGCCCTCCATTATGTGGTCTCGTCAGCTTTACGATGACTTTCTCTTTTGGCATTGATTATTCTAAATTTTCTCCATTTCAAATTATTCCTTCACCACATTAGCAGACACCACTCAATCACCTTTAATACATAATTAAACTCACACCATATTTTGTTTTTTTTAAAAAACAACTCTACTTCTGAAATCTCATCATTTAAAGTGACATACCAATGAAAAAATCAAACAAAGTGCATTTGTAGTTGAAATTATTTTTACGAAATGCTTCATTCACTAATTACTCCACATGCATCGTGCAAAGCGGAGTTAAGCAAATGGTTCACTCTGTATGTCAGTCCATGATCGAGGAACTATTTCATTTCAATTGAATATTACATTTTGAATACTGTGGGACATGGATCGGAACCTGAATCAGAACACGAACCTGCAGTTTAGCAGTACTTTGGCTCTGAATTTGGCAAATTGTATGGAATCTCGCCCTGAGCACGCTTGCGCACTTGCGCTAAAGCAATTGCTTCAGTCCGTCTGTCTGTCTGTCTGTCTGTCTGTCTGTCTGTCTATCAGTCAAACAAAATTGAAAAATATTCCACACAGGAAACCTACTGTTTTTAGGAATGTCATGAAAAGGCACGGATAACTAACTTAGCGTATGAAACAAGGTGATTAAAAAAAAACGGTGCATCAACAGCGGTAAACTTCCGATTCAATGTTTGTTTGTTTTTTCTGCAGCTTTTAAAACTATATTTCATTTCAATTCAATCATATATTTCAACACAGTAGAACACAAATCACCTTGTTTTCATTTCCAAAAACCTTCAGTTTAGCAGCACTTTGGCAAAATTGCCCACCGTCTCGACCAATCAAATTTGCCACTCGTGCGGTCACGCCAGGAAAACTTCGACATTCTTATTCTTCTTTCAATAAACTGTTTCCAACAAAGTCTCGTGTCCTTTTTCTCAAGACTGCGTGGGTTAAGGTGTTCAATGAACTCCGTAGTTATTGTATTTTTCAGATTCAACATTCTTATCAGCCAGACAGAATGGTTGATTTAACAAAAGCAGAAACAAATGCACTTGTCCACACCTTAACAGCTGAGGAACAGCATGAGAGCAAGGGTATCAAAGCAAAAAGGCCATTATAAGCAAAGACGGAAAGCATCCAACATATATAAGTAAAGGCAGAAATAGGAAGAACAAATTAGGACACAAATTAATAGAATGATAACAAGAAGAGCAGTCGGTAGAGCGCATATCTCCGCCAGGCTGATTAGTTTACTTTTTGTTTCCCACTGATAGGCTGGATCTGAACTAAAATTTAATTGTTTTTTTCTCGTCACCAAGCCAACTCATCCACCAAGTTTCGTCCGAATACATCCACAACTTTTTGAGATATGCTGTTCACATATATCTTGAGATTTTGAGCTATCTGTGCCTTCCAAGTGGTATCTTCATGAGGAAAATATGAATCCGTAATAACCACACGTTTTTGGTTGGAAGTCTCGGATTAAAATGCCTCAAAAAATATGAATGAGGTTTTTATAAAAACTCTATAACAGGATTATCTCAAGGCTTTAGCTGAATGACCTTTTCAATCATTGTTTAAGATATCAAGACACTGAAAAGACCTGTACAATGACCATTTAAGATATTTGAAGTGTTGTAAGTCTTTGAAAGTTCCTATAGTTGATCCAAGTTGATTCAGTGGTTTAAAGTTATTTGGGAAATTCGTGAATATATCATCCAGAATATATCAGAATACTCTAGAATATATCATCAGGAGCTTTTCCTCCTGGAAGTGTCTGATATGAATGAATAAACCACAAACCTGACTGCGGCAATCTTGAAAGGTGGGACCATTCAGGATGCTGCACTTCCTCTCAGCCCAGACCTGCCGGTATGCATTGCTTCTGCACGGGTCCCTTTCCTCGGTGGTATCAGGACAGCTATCTGACATCTTCCAACTGTTGCCAAATTCCAAGTTGCTTGTAACTTGCATATTGCCCGGTGTCTTCAAGTCGTCGCTGACATCTCTGTTATAGTTACCGCATAGGCCGCACAACTTGCCCTGTTTGGAGAAACACGGGCACGATAGGTTCAGAAAACTTCCTTCTGGATGTTTGGATTCTTTTTGGGTTTATTAATCCAGGAGATAAGTCAGTTTTTGTAATGTGATAACCTTACAAAAAAACCTGATTTATCAGATCTGATAGAACACTGAAGGGAATATCCCCAAATGCTATCAGAAATTTAACCACCATCTATGACAAAATCATCCTGGAGCACGATCACTGTTCACACTCACCAGCCATTCTGTGCCAACTTGCACCATGATGCTCGTATGTCCATCCCACATGACAGTGATGCCAATGTCGGTCTGAAAGATTCGATAAATGCCAACTGAAACGACTTGCAGATGACTGGGCATGATGGTGGAGCCATTGAGAGAAACGATCTTGTAGTTGTCTTCCTCAAGATGTACCTCCATGTTATATTTCTGGAGAAGGAGATATATATATATATATATATTAAATGAGGGGTAAAAACTTTCTGACCATTGCGAAAGAATATGTGGCATGAAAAATATTAGACAATTATTTACAAAATATATCAGGCTACATCTATAGCCCAGAAAAGAGAAGCAGATGTTATAAAGCTACGACATGTATTGCACATTGGTACAGCAAGGAAAACAGGGTAAAGTGGAGAAGATTGTCACGGGGCCCGCAAGGCTAACCCCTGCTTTAGCGGGAAAAATGGCCTTTAAATGCTTGTGTGAGTGGGCCACATGGCTGAATGGAGTATTGCCAGGTGTTTCCAAAAGTGAAGATATCGAAGTAATGATGTATTATGACTCTTGTCAGCTAGCTGAAGGAAGAAGCTAAGCGAGGAACTATGTGATTTTTATGTAGCGACTTTATTTACTGGCCTCCAGTCAATATCAATGCGTCTCTGCAATATCAGGCATGTGGGACTGTGATTGTCAAGTTGTCATAACAGGCTTTTAACTGCAGCTCAGCAATCCTACCTTCAGGAAGATCTTCACAGATCTTGAGCAAGTTGTACCTGTTGTGCCACACTCCTGATTGTCAGTGATGATCTGGAAGGTGCCACTGTCACTGCCGCAATAGTCCTGATGGAAACCATGCATGTTAGGATCAGCACCAATATACTCTTCTGCAATGGCCAAATGATTCCCAGAAATTATATTTATTCGAGGATGTGACCTGGAATAACGACCTCATGCCAAAAAAGTTTTGACACCATATGATCTCTGCGAAACACACCTGAGCCACTGAGTAGTCACACTTTCCATCGTACAGATAACTGTGTCCATCAAATGTGATGTAATGGCCATCACCATACATTTTGCAAGATTGGGAGCATGAATGATCCGTGCATGTCCATGAACCTCCTTTGCATGTGCTGAGGGTGAAGGAGTGGGCCTTGGTTAACACAAACCCAAAATCTCTTGCCCGAACTTGGCAGAGCTTATGATTCTTAATTCCATCTAGAAGGTCAAACTTCAAATTACATTGAGAACTAAAGCTCCATATATCAACCAAGGGGACTACATTGAGGTCTTCAAATTAAAGGTTCAATGTACAACAAACGTTTCACATTACAATTACTTATTCCAGCTCAACTCATGGATCTACGTCAAAGGTATACTTCCATGTAACTCACCATTCGTTACACAAGACTAAGACCTTGTCATTCTTATAGTATTGCTGTCCATTGTGTTCACATGGGCAATCCTCTTGATTCAAGCAGTTTCCTGCATTGTCCATCACGAGGCCAATTGGACAGGTACAGCCAGCGATACAGCTTGTGGCAATCTGTCAGACATGATAATAAAAATAGTTTAGCACATAATTATTATTAATTGTCCGTGATATAAAGAGAGAAAAACTTTTTAATCATCTTATCGCTTACTCTGCTTTCAGTCCAGTATAGAGTATATACTATAGAGCGAGTCTCATGGGTTGTGTACAGCTTTTGATCTCTACAAGACAGTCTCCATATTTTAGTAGACTTTACAAAGACTACTCCATGGCCTAAACCATTGGTCCCCAACCTGCGGCTCGCAAGGACTTTCCAATCAAAACACATTTCCATGTAGCAATTTTAAAGGGGTTTACACAATGCCACTGCCGGCCACTGCCGGCCGTCGCCGTGACCTGAAAAGCTTTACACAATGCTGCTGCCGGGCACTGACGAAGGAATCAAATCAATTTGATTTTATCTTGCGGCAGTATTTAAAATTAATTACACCCCGAACGGAAATTTGCTCAGAATTACAGTGCGTGACCAATCGATCAATCGAATACATATAAAATTTATTAATTAAAAAATACTCCAATAAACCCCAAACGTATCGATTTCTCAATTTTTTCTTCGATTTTTTTTCTGGCTCCCAACATCCTTGGGAGTAGTGAATGCGGCCCGTGGGATCAAAAGGTTGGGGACCACTGGCCTAAACTCTTATGTAGTTGAGCTACACACCGTGTACTTTCACTGTTTGGACCATGGCTTCCACCCATTGGTCAAGGGCATTTACATGCCGTGTTGAAGTGGAACATGTCTGATTGTTCCATTACAAACAACATATGGGACATGGCATGTTATGACATGGCATATACTGGCCAACTTTGTCCGATGTGACAGAAAACGTGTTTTATATAACAGATTTGGGATAGGTTAGACAGTGTATGGACACATTTAATGGTTGTAGAAGATGAAGAAAGGAAGATTAAGCAAATGAGTGGGCTGGCAAGCTGGCAGGGAGGTATGCACACTCACCTCTGAGCCGTCTAGCCTGGGTTCAAACATTGGCCGGGCTACAAACTGTCATCCTGGTGTCTCGTAGGCAGGGTGAGGCATCAATTTGTGTGCCATCTGTCGGATGGACGTTAAATTGGGTGTCCTGTCTGCTGGCATTAGCTGCTGTATATTAAAGATCCCACGGTGTCCTTCGTGAAAGGTGCGTGAACTATCACTGGCACCCTGGCCAAATTCTAAATTCCTGCTCTAATCTACAGCAGGCATTGCTTCAGCAGCACAGCCGCACCCCCTTTCAGTCAATGATGTGATTCATAGCTGTTTGTTGCATACGAAAGAAGAAGTAGCAAATTAGTGGAATTCAACCACTGAATGATCTCATGGTAGCATAATAAGTTAAAGCAAATTGAAAAAGACAGGAACCGATTAAAGATAAAGACAATTTAGATTGGGGTTGGGCAAGCTGAGAGAGATCAAAACCCAAAATTGAGTCCTAGTGTAGGAACAGCATTGTAAAGTGTAAGCCCCATAACTTACACAGGGAAGGTTAAGGTTTCTGCAGGTCTTAGCACAAGCTTTGCCAAGATGTCCAGGAGTTGAGCAGTTGACACGAACCAAATCACCCTCGCACACATCTGAAGGGAAAATGAAACCGTCAACTTTAAGAACCCAGATATAGAACACCATACGCATTAGGGAATCCAACTGGTTCACTCCAAGACCGATTGTGACAGATGCATGCTGATTACCAATTTAATGGTCGTACAGGGCAATGTGCTGCATATCTTTACCTCCACCACCAAAGGTGGACAGAGGTGATGTTTTCACTCCTATCTGTTTATCTGTCTGTCCATGAGCAGGATATCTCAAAGTGTTACAGACGGATTTGGACCAAACTTGGTGGACAGGTTGGGTATAAGACAATAAATAATTGATTGGATTTTGGTGAAGATCCGGATTCTGATTCAGATCCGATAATTTTTAAGTGATTCTTCACCATGGAGAGATGGAGCTAAAAACGATATATAGCATGATATTTAAAAAAGTTGTGGATGAATTATGACAAAACTAAGGGATCAGTAGGGTGGATGACAAGAACAAGCCGTTTAGATTTTGGTTGAGATCCAGATGCAGATCGGCCTATCAGTGGGATACAAAACGTAAAATGTTCAGCCTGGCAGAATTATGCACTCTATTGAGTGCCTGTTCTAATTGGTCATGTGAAACCTCTCCAATATGTGAAGGGCAATCAATGTATTTCTGAACATGCATCCAATTAAACTTTTGCGGTATAAAAACTAACAGAAGCCTATGTGTCTGTTGAACACAAACCTTTGTCAAAGCAGTTGACAAAATAAACACAACAACAGCTACGTATTTGAGAAGTTCATCTCACAAAAGAATAAAGTGCAAAGGAAGTTAGTTTGACCTCCCTTGGAAAGTCAATTACCTGTATCATCAGTGAATTCTCCACCAGAACAAACTCTGTTCAGGCAAAAGAAAAGACCAGGTTTTGGATCAGTTTCTGAAACGTCTGAACAAATTTGTCAAAAACACTTGTTCATTTGTTTTCCACTATGTTTTATGATGTGGTTTATTTGTAACATACATATCATAGGTAAGGCATTTGTAAAACAGACAAATTAGAAACTCTTCTCGTGGTATTATTTTCAACACATACAGTTGGTGTGATAAATATTAGCCTTACCTTTGATTATCTTGATGGAGGTATTTTCATATCCACGCATGCAAAATGGCAAAATGCTTGCAGTGAACTTCCACCCACAGCTTCCTCCCTTTCCTTACTCAAGGCCCAGTCACACCTTGACGTTTTAGCGAGCTTATGCCGATTTTTGAAAAATTTGTCTAAAACGCTGGCACACGTCGAATACGTAATGGGTAAGTTTTGGAAACATTGAGAGAATGCAGAAAAACACTGCCATACGTCGTAGTACGCTGGCTTTCATCGTTGTACTTTGCGGTTGTCCTCAAAATTTTACGACTTATGCCAGCGTATGACTCACAAGTTCCGCTATGCTGGCCATAAGTTGTAGGCACGTTATGCGATCATTGACACACGTTAATTGTAAGTTAATCATAAGTCGAAACACGTCGAGGTAATGTTTAGCGTATCCGAAACTTATGTCTCACCTATGAGTAACGTGTTGTAGGCAGGTTACGAGATCATTGACACACGTTACTTGTAAGGTACTCATAAGTCGAAACACGTCAATGTAATAGTTAGCGTCAGTGTTCCAGACTCCCTGGTTTTTTTTTTTTTCCTTCGGTATGACTGTCATGTTGACACTTCGATTTCTCGTACGGTTATGATTTAATTCGTTGAGCGGCAGGCTAATATGGAATAGGCAAAGCCTAGAAGCGAACATAGAATTCTTCTTACATATATCAAATTAAAGTCTTTTTGCTATGAAAAAGATAAATATTACCTCAACATTACCTTCACAACAACAACTACACCGCCTAGAACAGAATCTCATCTGAAAAAAAAAAATTCCTCAATACCTTCACGACAACTACACCACCTAGAACAGGATCTCATCTGCAAAAATAAATATTACCTCAAAATTACCTTCACAACAACAACTACACCGCCTTGAACAGGATCTCATCTGCAAAAATAAATATTACCTCAACATTTCCTTCACAACAACAACTACATCGACGAGAACAGGGTCTCATCTGAAAAAAAACTAATTTCCTCAACATTACCTTCACAACAACAACGACACCGCCTAGAACAGGATCTCATCTAAAAAAATTAATATTACCTCAACATTACCTTCACAATGACAACATCACCGCCTAGAACAGGATCTCATCTAAAAAAAAATTAATATTACCTCAACATTACCTTAACAACGACAACTACACCGCCTTGAACAGGATCTCATCTGCAAAAATAAATATTACCTCAACATTTCCTTCACAAAAACAACTACACCGCCTAGAACAGGGTCTCATCTGAAAAAAAACAAATTTCCTCAACATTACCTTCACAACGACAACTACACCTCCGAGAATAGGATCTCATCTAAAAAAATTAATATTACCTCAACATTATACCTCAACATTACCTTCACAACAACAACTACAATGCCTATAACAGGATCTCATCTGTAAAAATAAATATTACCTCAAAATTACCTTCAAAACAACAACTACACGCCTTTGAACAGGATGTAATCTGCAAAAATAAATATTACCTCAAAATTACCTTCACAACAACTACACCGCCTTGAACAGGATCTCATCTGAAAAAAAAAAAATTCCTCAACATTACCTTAACAACGACAACTACACCGCCTAAAACAGGATCTCATCTGCAAAAATAAATATTACCTCAACATTTCCTTCACAACAACTACACCGCCCAGAACAGGGTCTCATCTGAAAAAAAAACAAATTTCCTCAACATTACCTTCACAACAACAACTACACCGCCGAGAACAGGATGTCATCTAAAAAAATAAATATTACCTCAACATTATACCTCAACATTACCTTCACAACAACAACTACAACGCCTAGAACAGGATCTCACCTGAAAAAAAAATTCCTCAACATTACCTTCACAACGACAACTACACCGCCTAGAACAGGATCTCATCTGCAAAAATAAATATTACCTCAACATTACCTTCACAACAACAACTACACCACCTTGAACAGGATCTCATCTGCGAAAATAAATATTACCTCAACATTTCCTTCACAACAACAACTACATCGCCGAGAACAGGATCTCATCTGAAAAAAAAAACAAATTTCCTCAACATTACCTTCACAACAACGACACAGCCTAGAACAGGATCTCATCTAAAAAAATTAATATTACCTCAACATTATACCTCAACATTACCTTCACAACGACAACTTCACCACCTAGAACAGGATCTCAACTAAAAAAATTAATATTACCTCAACATTATACCTCAACATTACCTTAACAACGACAACTACACCGCCTTGAACAGGATCTCATCTAAAAAAATTAATATTACCTCAACATTATACCTCAACATTACCTTCACAACGACAACTTCACCACCTAGAACAGGATCTCAACTAAAAAAATTAATATTACCTCAACATTATACCTCAACATTACCTTAACAACGACAACTACACCGCCTTGAACAGGATCTCATCTGAAAAAAAAAATTCCTCAACATGACCTTCACAACGACAACTACACCGCCTAAAACAGGATCTCATCTGCAAAAATAAATATTACCTCAACATTTCCTTCACAAAACAACTACACCGCCTAGAACAGGGTCTCATCTGAAAAAAAAAATTTCCTCAACATTACCTTCACAACGACAACTTCACCGCCTAGAACAGGATCTCATCTAAAAAAATTAATATTACCTCAACATTATACCTCAACATTACCTTCACAACGACAACTACACCGCCTTGAACAGGATCTCATCTGTAAAAAAAGAATTCCTCAACATGACCTTCACAACGACAACTACACCGCCTAAAACAGGATCTCATCTGCAAAAATAAATATTACCTCAACATTTCCTTCACAAAAACAACTACACCGCCGAGAACAGGGTCTCATCTGAAAAAAAACAAATTTCCTCAACATTACCTTCACAACAACAACTACAACGCCTAGAACAGGATCTCACCTGAAAAAAAAAATTCCTCAACATTACCTTCACAACGACAACTACACCGCCTAGAACAGGATCTCATCTAAAAAAATTAATATTACCTCAACATTATACCTCAACATTACCTTCACAACGACAACTACACCGCCTTGAACAGGATCTCATCTGAAAAAAAAAAATTCCTCAACATGACCTTCACAACGACAACTACACCGCCTAAAACAGGATCTCATCTGCAAAAATAAATATTACCTCAACATTTCCTTCACAAAAACAACTACACCGCCTAGAACAGGGTCTCATCTGAAAAAAAACAAATTTCCTCAACATTACCTTCACAACAACAACTACACCTCCGAGAACAGGATCTCATCTAAAAAAATAAATATTACCTCAACATTATACCTCAACATTACCTTCACAACAACAACTACAACGCCTAGAACAGGATCTCACCTGAAAAAAAAAATTCCTCAACATTACCTTCACAACGACAACTACACCGCCGAGAACAGGATCTCATCTGCAAAAATAAATATTACCTCAAAACAACAACTACACCGCCTTGAACAGGATCTCATCTGAAAAAAAAAAATCCTCAACATTATACCAAACTTACCAATACCGTACGTAAATCACGATTAAAAATTATTTTTTGATGATGCGGGAGATATCTTTATTAAAATCAGTGGAGGAAATATACACCATGTCTGATATTATTTGGGTCTTTCATGTCTCCGACGATGCCTTTATCTCCCAGCATGCATCATTCCCCATGACAAAAACCAGAAACAAAAAAAAAACGGAAGCAAAAGGGTCACAGCCAACCACACGGATTCGAAATCGTCAGTATTGTGTTGTTGTTGTTGTTGTTGTTGTTGTTGGTGCCTATTCTCTCATGTGCATGCGTTTAGTATGAAGCTCACTGCGTTCGTTAATATAATATAATTAATATAATAGCGAACGCAGTGAGCGTCATACTTAACGCGTGCATGTGAGAGAAGAGGAAACAACAACAACAACAACAACAACCACAACCACAACACAATACCCCTGGCTATTTGGAATCTGTGTCGTTAGCTATGACCTTTTGCTTCTGGTTGTTTTTAAACGCTGTGCGGTGTATAAACACGATTGGGTTTTATTTCTATCTTGTGAATATTACTTAATGCTTGCACATGAGACAATAGGAAACAACAACAACACAATACCCTGGCAATTGTGAATCCGTGTCATTGCCTATGACCCTTTTGCTTCCGTTTTTGTTTTGTTTCTGGTTTTTTTTGTTTGTTTGTTTGTTTCCGGTTTTTGTCATGGGGAATGATGCATGCCAGGAGATAAAGGCATCGTCAGAGACATGAAAGACCCAAATAATATCAGACATGTTGTATATTTCCTCCACTGATTTTAATAAAGATATCTCCCGCATCATCAAAAAATAATTTTTAATCGTGATTTACGTTATTTGATCGCTGATCCCGAATCCAGGCCGAAGTAACCGGAAATTGCGTATACAGTTGTGAACAAGTTGGAGGTAAAGTCTGAAGTGAATGTAAGAAGAATTCTACGTTCACTTCTGATATTTTTTTTTTTTTTTAGATGAGATCCTGTTCTCGGCGGTGTAGTTGTTGTTGTGAAGGTGATGTTAAGGTAATATTTATTTTTTTCACAGCAAAAAGACTGTTTAATTTGATATATTTATGAAGCGAATGTAAGAAGAATTCTACGTTCGTTTCTCGGCTTTGCCTCTTCCATATTATAACCGCACTAGAAATCGAAGTGTCAACATCACCGTCATACCAAAGAAAAAAAAAACCAGGGAGTCTGGAAAACTGACGCTAACCATTACATTGACGTGTTTCGACTTATGAGTAACTTACAAGTAACTTTTATCGATGCGTGCCAACGATCGTATATCGTGCATACAACTTATTCCCATCGCATGCGGAACGTGTGAGGCATACGGCAAGTACGTCGTAAAATGTTTAACACGTTTAAAAGTCCAAGACGTACTCCACTTACTACGACGTATGATAGCGTACTTTAGCATTCTATTCACGTATACCAAACTTACCCATACCGTATTCGACGTGCGCCAGCGTTTTAGACGCATTTTTCAGAGGTCGGCATACGCTGGCAAGATCGCCAAGGTGTGACTGTGATGTTGACACTTCCATTTCTCCGGTGGTTATGATTTGAATCATTGTGCGGCAGCCTTTTAATAGGCTACGCCACGTGATCATCGGCGATACGTGCAGCGCGCTATGCATAAGTTAGACTATCGTTGGGCATAGGTTGTGAACGCCGACAACAGGCTAAGCATTCGTTGGTATAAGTTATCTATAAGACAACTAAACGTTCTGTGTCCATTACTAATATGTTGTGCATACGACCAACTCGTTATGAATACGTCCGAATCTTTAAAAAAAAAACATCAAAAGTTCAGCGTAAGCCAGCGTTTTACATACATTTTGATACATTGCCATTGCTGGCTAAAACGTCAAGGTGTGACTGGGCCTTCACAAGAGAATCTCAGCCCAGCTATAAACTGTCATCCTAGTGTTTCACAAGCATGACTATTCATCAATATGTGTGCAGTCCAGAGTCTCTCGGATGGATTTTAAACTGTGTCCTGTCTGCGAGGATTAGTTGGTGGACGTTAAATATCCCATGATGTCTGTCCTTCGTTAAGAGTAAGCGAGCTATCGCCAGCACCTTGAATAAATTACAAATTCCTGCTCTAACCTACAGGGGGCATTGCATCAGCATCACTGCCATACCCCTGTGAGAACTAATGTTAACCCTCAGTCACGTGCTGTATATGAATGATGACGATTCAAATGAGCTTTTTCTTATCTAAAATGACAGTTCATACACTGAAGACCCACAGAACGTTACGACATGCAATGTTTGCAGCTTACTGTTAAACATGGGGGAAGCTCTGTGACTGACTGGGATTGCATCTCATGTTTTGGTGCAGGAAAACTTGTTAAAATCAATGTGACGCTGACAATAGAGAAGTACAAGCAGATACTGCAGCACCATGCAGTTCCAAGTGGAAATTGTTTTATCCGAAGAGGATTCATTCTCCAAGAAGATAATGATTCAAAAATTGTTGGAAAATTTTTTTGGTCTCAATTCCACAACAAATAAATTAAACAATTACACCACATTACAATTACACAACAAATGCCCAGCCACAATTACACAACAAATACCCACACTACAAATGGGCAACACACTCTCACATAGACATTTTCATACATTTGTTACGATTGCCAAACACACAGTCACGAATAAGAAAAAATGTCAAAATAAGTCATGATGGTAATCCGTCAAAGGATTGTGGTGTTATTTCTACCTCAACACCATGGCAATGGCGATGCATAAAAGGATTGTGGTGTCCTACCTTCCTTGTCATTCCTTCTTATCTTGTTTGGTTGTTTTTTTGGAATTCCATCCAAATATATTTTTCATTTTTTTCTGACTTGTTACTTCCCTCATCTCTGTTCTTTTTTCAAACCATGATCCAATGCTCATGGAGGAGATTTACATCGGCATACTTTTGCATGAATTATTGGGGAAAATACCAGGGGCATAGAAAAGGTCCCTTTATATGGTATGTGCCATGTGGCAAACAATAGAAAAGAAGGGACATTCAGCATGGCTTGTGGAAAATGTCAGATGATAGAATATAAGGCACATTCAAAAAAAATCTCGTGTGCATGATGTACTACCCTTGTGTTCCTCGGAGGAACCAAGTGATGCTCTATAAAAGTTCATATCAAGGGGCACCAACTTTTCAAACAAATTAATCAAACACCTACACATTATCTTATATGTTTTCGTTTTCAAGGTACAAATAACTTTTCGTACTGACAGGTTTTAACATATATATGTAGGGCGCCCCTTTATATGAACTTTTCTTAAGCATTACTTTGAGCAGGCAGCGGCAGGCAAGAAACTTCTCTCACCTCAATCCACCCATTTGTTCCTCCATGTCAAACCCCTCTCGTCGTCCTTGCACCTCCTAACCCCCACTTCACATCATCCCCTTCCTACCCCCTGTCCATTCCACATCCGAAACCATCCCCCCTCCCCCACCGTCCCTATCCCCACATCCCTCATCCCTCCCCAACAATGTCACGAATAGCAACTGCCCTATCAGCTCAGCTCCCTCTCTCTCTGTACAAGACCCAAAATAATTACCCCATTAACTCATTACCTATGGGCTATACAATACAAAGGATCCCTCAGCGTGTGCAAATCATCATGGAATTTAATAAATTTCTTTCTTTTCTGAAATTGTTTCCTGCAAAACTCCCCAACAAAACTCGATCATTGGCATGACAATAGGATGGTCATCGTGTGAGATAAACAAGTTGCTGCCTGCTAGTGGGGTGGAATTTTAAAGACTGACAGGGTACCCGCCCGATCTTGTTCCAAGCATGCAACACATTCTTCTGATGTATACCTTTATTTTTCATGCTTCCCTTCATTGCTGCAGAAGTGTCTGCTTCGAACAGCACCACCATTGTATACTTGGACCACACAAGAACAGAACTCAAGCTAATGAGAAAAAAAAAACTAGCACTAAAAAATAGAAGAAATGCTCATAAAAAAAAATAAAAATTGATGAGCATTGTGATCAGATGGAAATGCTAATCAGGCCAAAACTTCCTTCTTTTTCAGTTTCATTTTTCTTCATCTGACCCCACATGTTTGTATACTCATACAATATGTAGATGTACCATTGCATACCAAGCAAGAATTAAAAGGATCTACGTACGCTTCCTGCCCATTAATTGTTGCTGTTCCCAAGAAGGGGATGACTTGTCCATCCTTGTAACAGGGACACTTGCTCTGCTGAACGCATTTTCCCTGGTGGTCCACAAAGTAGCCATCGGAACACATGCAACCTTCCATCGGCGTGTCTCGCATCCGGCAGAGGGCTGGATCGGCCAAAGAGCGGCAGGTCTTATTGCAAGATTCAGCATTGTACACAAACACTTGGTTGGTTGGGCATTGAGGTGGTGCTGCAGAAGCAAGAAGGTACAGAAGAAGCATTACACATGAAAAAGGAACCATCAAACATGCCAGAAACATTAAAAAGAAAAAGGCCTACCAAAGATCTGTTGGAACAAAATTACAATAATATGAAACTCGACTTTATTCCATGAATTTTGATTGAAAATATATAAGGCTCAGCCAAAAAGGTACACACGGCAGTATGATGTTCTCCACTCATAGATGATGATTCCGAGCGTGGCACATGAGCGGGCATACGAGCCAATGGCTGCACATGTGCTTTCAGTGCTCTTTTCGCAGTTGCACGCGTCATAGACGCAGTTCTGGGAAGACACACGGACACAATGATGAATCTCAGCACAACCTTTAACGATTCTATGAGTTGTCTACTTTTCAGTTAAATTCCCGATTTAGCAAGGGATTCAGGACAGAACAGCAACAACAAAAACAATTCTCGACCCCAGTACAAATGGCCCTGGTATTCAGTCTCCAGATGGTGTTTAGTATGACCAAGCCAGCCATTTCTTATCAACTATTTCATTGGAATACTTGCTTAAGTGCTTAATCTTGGTGGGTGGATCGATTCCAAAGTACTGTACTCGATTGCAGCCATGGAATTGAAAGGAATTGAGAAGTGAATCAGAATCGATGTTGATTCCAAATAATTCCTACTTCATAGAAAGAAGGGGAAATTCCTACTTTTTTGGGGGGGGAAAAATTATTCATCCCTGTTGAGTATGTTCCATTTACACAATGTCCTGGTAATGTATTATTTGAAAAGGAGCATTCCCCTGGGGCGTCCCATTTGCAATATTGCAGTAAAATCAAGTCACTTGCAAACTAAACACACCCCAAGGACAAGTCCCCTTTTTAAAAATGAATAGCAAGGCATTTGTAGTTGGCCGGTAAAGCATGATGGATGGGTAGGCAATACACATTGACTAATAAAGTTTTGACATGTCGTGAAAACCATCCAGAAGTGCAGTTTGGAAATATTTCAAGAATGTTAATGAAGATAGTCCGAAAGTTGCTTGCTCACTTTGTTCAACAGACCGTGCTCATTACTGTAATATGGCCAATATGCTAAAACTTTTGAAAAACAAACGAGAGAGAGAGAGAGAGAGAGAGAGAGAGAGAGAGAGAGAGAGAGAGAGACAGAGACAGAGACAGAGACAGAGACAGAGACAGAGACAGAGACAGAGACAGAGACAGAGACAGAGAGAGAGAGAGAGAGAGAGAGAGAGAGAGAGAGAGAGAGAGAGAGAGAGAGAGAGAGAGAGAGAGAGAGAGAGAGAGAGAGAGAGAGAGAGAGAGAGAGAGAGAGAGAGAGAGAGAGAGAGAGAGAGAGAGAGAGAGAGAGTACCTATTAGTGATGGATGAGAATGTGGATTCAAAGAAACCAAAGTCCGCAAGAGCAACAAGTTGGCTTTCGCAATCAACAATTGAAAGCACTTCTGCCACGGTACAACAACCGGTTGTAACCCTAATCCTCCTCTCTCTCCCCCTCCCACTCTCCCATTCCTTCCACCTCCCACTCCCCTCTTATCCCCCCTCACCACCCCCTTCTCACTCCCACCTCTTTCTCTCAGCGGTATGCTACCATTCCTTCCCCTCACACGGCCTTCCCTTCCCCCTCATCCCCCCATCTCTCTACCCTTCCCCCTCACACTGCCTTCACTTCCCCTCCTCATGCTGCCTTCGATTCCCCCACCCCTCCTCGCTCTCCCCCTCTCCACCCCTTCTCACTCCAATATATATATATATATATATATATATATATATATATATATATATATCTCTCTCTCTCTCTCTCTCTCTCACTCTCTCTCACTGTCTCTCTCTCTCTCTCTCTCTCTCTCTCTCTCTCTCTCTCTCTCTCTCTCTCTCTCTCTCTCTCTCTCTCTCCCACCCCTCTCTCTCTCTCCCACCCCTCTCTCTCTCCCACCCCTCTCTCTCTCGCTCTCTCCCACCCCTCTCTCTCTCTCTCTCCCACCCCTCTGTCTCTCTCTCTCCCACCCCTCTGTCTCTCTCTCTCCCACCCCTCTGTCTCTCTCTCTCTCCCACCCCTCTGTCTCTCTCTCTCCCACCCCTCTGTCTCTCTCTCCCACCCCTCTGTCTCTCTCTCCCACCCCTCTGTCTCTCTCTCTCCCACCCCTCTGTCTCTCTCCCACCCCTCTGTCTCTCTCCCATCCCTCTGTCTCTCTCCCACCCCTCTGTCTCTCTCCCACCCCTCTGTCTCTCTCCCACCCCTCTGTCTCTCTCCCACCCCTCTGTCTCTCTCCCACCCCTCTGTCTCTCTCCCACCACTCTGTCTCTCTCTTCGTATACTCATCAGCAAAGCGACGGGTGGTATTTGCTCGTGGTATGATAAGATGGTCAAGGTCCCAGCTATTATGGTACCGTATCATGGTATGATTATAGTGAGTCCCAAATACGATGGCATCATGGTAGTGGAGGATGGATGAGTGAGAGTCCCAGCTATTATGGCATCATAGCTTAGCATCAGCAGGAAGAAAATATTTGAACTAAGAATGTACATCTCTGTTTTTAAACTTGAAAGCTTTTGAAGCAATAAAAGTTGAAATCTACCAACTCGTTCAGGTTTAACACTCGGGTATGTTAAAATAAAAGTAAAAGAAAAACACTTTCAAAACTTTTTGATATTGATGGCTTGGGAAAATGAAAAGGAAAACCGTCATGCAACACCATTAATTATTTATATTTATGGTTTCTTACAGCAAAGTAATCATCCGGAGAGATGAGTGTGTGGCAAATGCTGAATGGGCCATTCGTGTCCTTCAAAATTGCGCACTGTTGTTCTGCAGTCGTCTCTGTCAGGGAGAAAGGTTAAAAAACAAAAATAACTAAATCACTAAATAAGATTGGTACGATCGAAAAATTAACAAAAACAAGCTCAAATGAGCTAAGATCCTCGTTCTCTTAATGAGACGTCATAAAAACGAATATGACGTCATTGTGATGTATCAAGTTTGCGATAAGTTATCTGTGCTAATGCCGGCTTGATTCCCGCAAACAAAATTCAAACAGCTTGCCTAGTTTCAGAGATAATGGTTTAGGCGATTTCCATTAGCGGCGATATTATGACGTCAACTTTTTTTCTCGGAATAATTTCCAGAATCGGAGATGGTTACTGCCTGCGCGAGGACTTTCTGCATATACATGGCAAGTTTCACGAAGATCCGATGAAAACACTGGGTTGTGAAACAAAAAATGTCAAAAAATAGGAATGACGTCATAAAAATTGATATGACGTCATAGTGATGTATCATTTGTGCGGTAATTCATCTCTGCTCATGCCCTGTTCGATTCCCGCAAACGGAATTCAAAAAGCTTGCCTAGTTTCGGGGATAATTTTTCAGTCGATTTCCATTAGCGGAGATATTTTGACGTCATAACTTTTTTTTCTCGGAGGAATTTTCAAAATCGGAGATGGTTACTGTGTGCGCAGAGTATTTTTACATATGTATGCCAAGTTTCAGGAAGTTTTGATGAAAACTGTAGGCTGTGAAACAAAAAAGTCCAAAAGAACAACAACGTGAGTAAGACTTCAAGATCCTCCACGAGGATCTAAAAAGATCCACACCTGGATAGTTGAGGCCCGTAGGGAGCAAAACGAGAGAGGATGCAACACAGGGTGTCGTGTATTTTTTTCTCTTTTCCTTTGGGTTAATAACGGGGGCGACCGGGGGTGATCATGTTGCATCAACAACAACAACGTCAACGTCTGTGCCAATGTCTTACTCTTTTCTGTGCTGTACATGCAAGGACTATCCGCATTGATTTCAGGTAGCTGCTGACATGTGCTCCCAACTATCCACGAGAATATGAACGCCGTTGCTGTGCTTTGCACGATGCCTTGTGGTGACAGGAAATCGTCCGACGCTTGTCCATTGCTGTTTCCGCACAGTCCTAGGTACAAACAAAATACATGATTATCGCATTGAAGGATTGGGATGGGGGGGGGATTGTAGGTGTCATATACCAGTTACCATTGCTGTGATAAATCATCTACACCACGGATGAACATCAGGGATTTGGTCAATAATGAAAGGAGTGACAACCTTTGACTTCATTTTCCATGCAATCGTGTACAGAGACGTATAGTTGCATGATGGGCTCGAATTGTACTTGAAACTTCACTCCTTTGATGCTGTGTGCTTGCACCGTGGAAGAAGAATGCCAGTAGATGGCCATGGAGTCTGTAAAATAGGGTCGATTGAGAAAAACAATGAATGTGGAATATGAATGCATTTACTGATTACAACAGGATTCTGTAGTACTCTTCGAAAATGTTGTTTTAGTAATGAGTGCAGGTTCATACAACAAAGGTTTCTCACAAGTGACCACTCTTTTACCTCTCTAATAAGGCCTTTAGGTTGTAGCTGACAGAACAAATGTCAATATCAATGTAGATTAGTTACTGGCAAGAGGGACGAAAACAGGGTGCATGTGTGGCAGGCACCCCCCCCCCCCTTGTTCATCAGGGCTACTACATCAAATGCTGGTGTGGAACAAGAGTTCATGGTGACCATTCCAAGAGAGAGGTGTGTGTGTGTGTGTGTGTGTGTGTGTGTGTGTGTGTGTGTGTGTGTGTGTGTGTGTGTGTGTGTGTGTGTGTGTGTGTGTGTGTGTGTGTGTGTGTGTCCTTCATAACTCCAAAACCATGAAACCGAGCAGCCTGAAACTTTGCATGCAAACTAAGAAAACTCCAAGAAAGTGCAAGAGTGAAAATTGGGTGTTTGGTTTAATAAAAAAAAACACCTTTTGAAGATAATTGACAGCCTTATTTAATTATATCCTTTATCAGGCACATCCTTGGCCACCTTGCTCTTTGGGATCTTAAGGCGTATCCTGGGTAACTTTGCTGGGGTCTGAAGTGGCTGTGTTTTTTGGCCTGCTCAACCATGCCCTAACTTGGAACATGCCGCAAGGATTTCTTAACAATAACGTTTTTTTTCTTCAATTTCCTCCCCCGTATGATCAAATGCATGTTCATCATCGCAATGAATTGTTGTATACATCGCTTTTGCAAGTCCTATAGTTTTCAAATTAGGAGCTTGGTGGAGTATGCATTATATGATACGATTTTCCATGATCTACTCTCACGGACTAATTAAAGTATATCATCAAAATATAATTTCAGCTTTGAGGATCTGATATCGTCTGGACTAAATACGTGTCGAAATCTGTTGTGAAATCTGATAATTTAAAGAAATAATTGAGTCTTATAACTAAGCCGATATACCTATTTACTTTAAACAAGCAAGGTGATGTTCCTCCTCCATACATACACAAGAAAATGTGACATTTCCAAAACATTAAACTTATATTTTTCTACTATTTGGAGAATTATATTGAGTGAACAAAAAATTGAGGAATATTGCAAAATTAACCAGCTTCATTGAGCTATATGATTTAATGCATTCACTGCTTGACCTCACACCCTGTCCTCCTGAGGGACTGCTTATATGTGTTTGCCAGATCTGTGTCCCTATTTTCGGAGGTTTCTCGAGGTGCTCGACAGGTAATCAAAGTAAATCTAGTGAAAAATGGAGGTTTAAAAAAAGTTATAATGTTTGTGCGGGCTGTGAACTGATATGGCAAACGGTTCAGAAATCGGGTGTTATTTCACAACTCGCTCAAAATGACGGAGCACAAACCACTCGCTCAGGATGACGGAGCATGAACCACTCACTCAGGATGATGGAACAGGAACCACTCATTCAGAGTTTGTGCGGGCTACCACGTGACATGCGCACAGACAAGCAGGCGACGTGGTGGATTATCTGCAATGTTTATTTGATGGGCCATTAAACTTTGCAACGACTACAGGGTTGTTCTACGTTAAACAGCAACTCCTATGTGGATAAATTCATTGTTTGAACAAATTCATTTTGTTTCATTAACTGCTGCATGTGTGGTAAAGACCGGCTTTAAAGTTAAAGGGATCCTATATGGTGTGCAGCCACAGCCTGGCCAGCCATTCCTTATCAACCATTCAATTGGAGTGCTTGCTTGAGTACTTAAGCCACTTGCCGAGTGCCCTATCATCGTCAACGGTACCGCTCCATCATTCTGAGCGAATCATTCACTCACTGCGGACGTTTTTGCCATGCCACGTCATTCAGAACAAGTAGGTTGTGCTGCTGCACACTAAGTGAGTGGTTCGTGCACCGTCATCCTGAGTGAGTGGTTCGTGGTCCATCATCCTGAGCGAGTGGTTCGTGCTCTGTTATCCTGAGTGAGTGGTTCGTGCTCTGTTATCCTGAGTGAGTGGTTCGTGCTCCATGATCCTGAGTGAGTGGTTCGTTGTCCGTCATCCTGAGCGAGTGGTTCATGCTCCGTCATCCTGAGTGAGTGGTTCGTGCTCCATCATCCTGAGCGAGTGGTTCGTGCTCCGTCATCCTGAGTGAGTGGTTCGTGCTCCATCATCCTGAGCGAGTGGTTCGTGCTCTGTCATCCTGAGCGAGTGGTTCGTGCTCCGTCATCCTGAGCGAGTGGTTCGTGCTCCGTCATCCTGAGTGAGTGGTTCGTGCTCCGTCAACCTGAGCGAGTGGTTTGTGCTCCATCATTTTGAGCGAGTTGTGAAATAACACACGATTTCTGAACTGTTTGCCATATTAATGTGTTTTCTACATTAGCGGGCCAAATTTTTTTTCCATCTTCACATCACACGCAGTTGTCAACGTAGATTAACGTATCCCTGAAATGTCTCTATATAAATGCAACGTTGTTTTTCTGTGAAAACTCAAGGCTTTTGGGTTGTATACAGTACGTACTGTAGTCAGTAATCACACTGACTCCAACCTGCTCATTCCCCTAAAATTGCCGATATCGGACAAGCACGTGTGTGTGTGTGTGTGTGTGTGTGTGTGTGTGTGTGTGTGTGTGTGTGTGTGTGTGTGTGTGTGTGTGTGTGTGTGTGTGTGTGTGTGTGTGTGTGTGTGTGTGTGTGTGTGTGTGTGTGTGTTTATGTGTGTTTCTGTTGTTCATAAAGCATAACATAATCTCTCTGCTAACTCCCCTACCCCCACCCCTCTCTATCTTTGTCCCATCCTTGCTTTACCCTCTCCCAAGACAGTGTCCTCCGTCCTCCATCCTCCATTCTCCGTCCTCCATCCTCCTCTATCTCTCTCCCCTGCTGGTTGTTCGTGTGCTGAGTGCAGTGTCATGGCGGCTCCTTGTGTTGGGGCTTTGTAGCTGTTCGTGGTTTGTCTCCCTTCCCCCATTACAGTGTGTCTGTGTGTATTCCCCCTTTCAAGATAACCCCCATCCGCCCTCCCGAGAGAGGAGAGAGGAGAGAGGAGAGAGGAGAGAGGAGAGAGGAGAGAGGAGAGAGGAGAGAGGAGAGAGGAGAGAGGAGAGAGGAGAGAGGAGAGAGGAGAGAGGAGAGAGGAGAGAGGAGAGAGGAGAGAGGAGAGAGGAGAGAGGAGAGAGGAGAGAGGGAGACAAGAGCGCGCGCGGTGGTGGTATCGTCGAGGGTTCCTGATTTGGGGCGTTTCCCTCCTCGGTTTTCTCACTTCGTGTTATAATTTACAATCGATTTCTCCTTTTCCATATTTTTATTTATATTTATACATTTCTTAGCTTGTTTTTCGGAGCCTTTAGGCTTCGTGAATATTTTCTTTATTTAAACGTGTAAACAATGGCGGATAGTTCTCGTTACACGGCTTTTGAAACTGGTTAGTTTGTACGCCTCTGTCAGGAATCGACGTGGAGGCGGTTATCCTCGCTGTTGGGGAGTTAATCGGTTTGGAGAATGTAAAAGCGGTGTCTCGCATGAATCAACGCGTGGTAACCTTTGTTTCCACAGTAACCATGGTTACTCAAGTAGTCGAGCTTGGGATTTTTTTTCCCTCCTCTCCCTGTTTGTCCAGGTGTGTCCTCTCGACACCACCAGCAGTTAGGGTATCCTTCTGTAATATTCCTCCGTTCATTAAGAACATAGAACTGGTTAACAAATTCAACAAACTTGGTTCTGTTGTTTCCTCAGTTTCTATGATTCCTTCACGAGGGAAAAATAACCATTTAAAACATATCAGGCCCTTTCGTCGTTTTGTTTATATGATTTTACCGTGTGGTGTAACCTCATTAAATGCGGTATTGCCCTTCAAGGTCAAAGGGTACACTTGTAGGGTCTTTGTCTCCGCAGAGTCTCTAGTTTGCTTTGAGTGTGGCCAATATGGTCATTTAAAAGACTCCTGCCCGAATAGGTCCACGTGTGGAGTCACAAGCCCAGCTGATGATGTACACCAGGGTGCTACTGAGATCACTGTTGCTCCTGCCCAAGTAGGTCCAAGGGTGGAGTCACGAGCTTGGCTAATAATGTACAACTGGGTGTTCCTGAGATCACTGTTGCTCCTGCCCGAATAGGTCCATGGGTGGAATCACGAGCCTGGCTGATAATGTACACCAGGGTGCAACTGAGATCACTGTTGCTCCTGCCCGAATAGGTCCATGGGTGGAGTCACGAGCCTGGCTGATGATGTACACCAGGAGGCTCCTGAGATCACTGTTGATAATGTTAATAGTATGTGTGCTGAGAGCCCCCACTGTAAGCATACAGAAAAATAGGAGAAGAACCCTCTCATCTTCCCCCGATCTCAACGAGTCAGACAATAAGGTCTTGGCTGGTCTCCCAACCTTCGCTCAAGTGGTTAGTAAAGGAGTGTAACCCCCTCCTCAGCACTTCCCTCAAGCTGAAATAATTCCTCAACCTCCTCTACCTTCAGAGTCCGTTGAGGATCGTGCGATAAATATCGGGAACTTATGTGTGGTCAAGACAGCTCCCGAGTCTCTTGGGTGTTCTGAGGTCCAACTTCCATGTGAGGTTGATCCTCCTTGTTTGTCCCTTATTGAACCTTGTGTTGATCATGTCCCCCCTCCCTCTATGGGGAGCGGAGAATGTGTACAAACTCACGATCTGTCTGTGATTGACTCATCCAGTGAGGTATCTGAGCCCTATCAAGCTCATGTGCAGCAGAATTCTCTCGATGAAATCTCAGAGTGTTGCTTTGATGAGCTCGTTTCTTCGGCAATGGATTTTCAATGTAATGATTGTGACTCTGATGGGGGTTCTTCTGTTGCCTCACTAAGTGATGGTGAGGCCGACCTCCCATCAGAGTGCGTCTCTGGAGAATCCATCCCTCTGACTGAAATCATGGATTTCTTACAAAAAAAACATTGTAAAAGGCACCTGAAAATTAGTGATTTCTTCGCTGATACTCATGCCTTCATTGTTGGCACTCAGGGTGTTGTACAACAATCCGCAACCCTTCATGTTTCTGATAACCCGCTTAAAAGATTGAAAAGGTATCTTGTTACAGCAAGGAAAGAATTAAACCCATAATGGTTGAAGTGCTGCTTATGTCTTCATGAACATAGCCAGTTTGAATATTAATGGTGGACGCAGACTGTGCAATTAGCCAGGAAGGAAAAAATTGATATCCTCGTGATTACAAGAGACTCGTGCCACTCCAGACTGTATGGCTAATGGCAGCAACAGCTGAATGGCACTTGGTTTTTTTTAGTAATACAGATTCTGTGAGTGTGGATATTGCTTTTTTTTTGTTAGTCCACGTTTGTCTGTCTCTCCTCCTATTTTAGAAGAAATCATCCCAGGCTATCTCTCCTCTGTAGAGCTTGAATACAATCAGAATCGATCTGTTTTTGTTAATGTCTACACTCCAAGTGACAGAACAGATAGAGCAGCTTTTTTTTTTTAATGATTCCTTTCATTTCTTGCAACACATATCTTCTGATACCTTGTTGTGCCTAGCGGAGTACTTTAATTGTACTTTGAACCCAACTTTATATCGGAACAGTGCAGAGTCACATCCAGCATCAAGTCGGCCTCTTTCCAATATTATATCACTCCATGATCTTAACGATACATGGAGACAACAACACCAGGACCAACAACAATTTAGCTGGTGTCGAGTTTTACTAAATCATCTTTCACTTGCTTCACTTGATAAATTTTACATTCCCAACTCTGCTATCAATCTTGTCACACATACAGATATCGTTCCTTCTGGGTTCTCTGACCATTCCTTAGTAAAACTGTGCTTGTCACTTCCTGGTTTTAAACACTGCACATTGGATTGGTGTTTTAATACTTCTCTTCTGAGCATCGTCTTTTTAGTCATCCTTCAAGGTTTTTTGGGAGAGGGTTGTGGATCTACAACATCAGTTTTTAAATCTCTGTCAGTGGTGGGACTATGCCAAGGTGCAAATCCGTGTCTTCTGTCAGCAAAATAAAATTAACTGCTCTCAAAGTAAACAATTATGTATTAACGCCTTGAAACAAGAGATTCTTCGACTATAGGGAGGGGCTGAGGACCTCAGTGATGAGAAAAGGTGTCAACTCCTCTATGAAAAACAAACTCTGTTTAAGGAATTGGTTCAAGGAGATGGTATCGGTGCCTTAGTCAGGCTGAGAATCAGTGGAAGGTGTAAAGTACCTTGGTATTTATCTCAGACCCCTGGCTTTGTCATAAGGAATTCGGACGGTTTGCTCCCCAAAATGAACAATAAGCTGAATAGATGGAGAATAATTTTGTCTTCTTTGTCTTTCAGAGCTCATGCCTTGATCATTAACAACCTAGTTGCCCCTCTGCTATGGCACAAAATGATTGTCCTGCAGCCACCTGTAGCTTTGGTGTCACTGATCCAAAAATGTTTACTCTACTTCTTCTGGGATGGCAAACATTGGCTTAAAGCAGAGACTATTTGTCTTCCACTGGGGGAAGGGGGCCATGGACTTGTGGACATTCTCTGTCGGATGATGGCCTTCCGTATCTCTACTGCTCATCGTTTTATATTTCTGGAGGCCTTGCCCTGGAAATCCACTGCGAGCCTTATACTGAAACAAGCCGGCATGCTGGGCTACAACCGTGAACTTTTTTTCATGGAACTGCAACATGTTGATGCCCTGTTGCTCCCTGACTTCTACCAAGATGTCCTGCATGCCTGGAAGTTCATTTCAACAACTCGGCAAATGGAGACATATAACAGCAAAAGGTTCCTTCAAGAACCCCTGTTTTACAATTCTCTCTTTCCCGAAATTCCTCGCTCACACACCTTCGTGCAACACTTTTTGGGTGTTGGTGTGAGCACAACTTGGGACCTTCGTGATTGTAATTGGAACAGCTGGCTCTCTGCAGGATATATTCAAGAAAAAACTGGTATTAGATCTTAGAGGAGTGTAGCCCAGGTACTACAGGAAGTCCTGCAAGTTTTTAGGCACTTAGACCTGAGCTTCACTTCTAACATTGGTGATTACCATGCACCACCAGTTATGTGTTAGCTTTAACTGCGCAACATCTATTTTGCTATCCTCATCGTCACTCTCCAGTAAAGACAAAAAAGACTGTACCGTTTGTGCCTTGCAATTTGTTTTCCCTCATTACGGCCTGCTTCATTTGGGGCTCGATGGAAAGAAAAACTGCCTTCTGGGCTTCCCTCCCATCCGCAATGGTCTGTGATGTATATTTCACCAATTGTTAAAAGGACTGGTGATATTGCCTGGAGACTCGCCCATATGGTGTTGCCTTCCAATGTACTACAACATCGATTCAATGAAATTAACACAGAGGCATGTCCTTTCTGTATGCTCTCTGAAGACCTTTTCCATGCATATGTAGATTGTGCGAGACTGATGTCTCTTATTGAGTTATCATCACTGTTGTTACATCTCTTCTTGAGTTATCTCATGTTACGTCTCTTTTTGAGTTATCATCACTGTTGTTACCTAGGATGAACATTTCTTTCTCTGTGTGTTTTTTTTTGTTTTTGGAACAAAACACTTGGTTGCAAAAAGAGCTCAGAGATTGCTCTTGTCAATTTCTTGATTTCTATTGCAAAACTGGCCAACTAGTGTTTTGAGTTCTTTTATTATAGTGTCAAAAGGTGTTGTTGGGTTGCACATGTTTGGAACTTTCGTGATTTTGTGATTATTTGTATGATGAGTGTGATTTCCTTACCGTTATAAATAAAAGTGCTTCAAAAGTCAAAGTCTCTCTCTCTATCTCTATCTCTATCTCTCTCTGTACACTACCGGTCATAAGTTTTAGAACACCCCCATTTTTCAGTTTTTACTGAAATTTAAGCAGTTCAAGTCCAGTAAATAACCTGAAATGGGACAAAGCTAAGCGGTAAACTGCCAGAGGTTAAAAATAAAGTTTAGGTGACCAAAAACTGAAAAAGAATGTACATTTCAGAGTTGTTAAAAAAGGCTCTTTTCAGGGAACAAGTAATGCGTTAGCAACTGCAGCTGTTCTGCAGTAATGGAAGTAAATTAAACCTTGAAAGTTGATGCAAACAATTCCCACAGGTGTCCCAACTTTTGTTGATTAGTTACAAACCCTCTGTCTGTATAAAAGCAGTCTTGGAACAGACTGTGTTGCTACACCCTCTGAAGCATTATATGGACAATATCGCACTGCAAGAAGTCGTATATTGCTATCATAATGGCAAGAAAAGACAATTAACAAATGAAGACAGACAGACCATTATAACCCTTAAAAGTGTAGGTCTTTCCTTTTGAGAAATTGCAAAGAAGCTCAGGTGTCAGTGAGAACAGTTTCCTACACCATCAAAAGGCATTTGGAAACTGGAGGAAACTGAAAGGAAGAGGTCTGACAGACTCAAAGCCACAACACAATCAGAAGACAAGTTTCTGAGTCAACAGCTTGCGTGATAGGAAGCTCACAGGACAGCAGCTTCAAGCACAGCTTAACACTGGTCGAAGTAAGGAATGCTCAGTTTCAACTGTGAAGATAAGACTTCAAGCTGTACATTTGACAGGTCGAGTGGCAGTAAGAAAGCCATTGCTAAGATGGTAAAATAAGAAAAAGACGCTTGCCTGGGCCATGAAGCACCACCAGTGGACTACTGAAAACTGGAAGAAGGTCTTATGGACCGATGACTCAAAATTTGAAATCTTCGGTTCATCACGCAGGGTTTTTGTACACCGTCGAGTCGGCGAAAAGATGGTTCCTCAATGTGTGACACCAACTGTCAAATATGGAGAAGAAAGTGTGATGATCTGGGGCTCTTTTGCTGGACCAGAGTCGGCAACTTGCACAGAGTGACTGGTACCCTGATCCAAAAGGGCTACCATAGCATTTTGCAGCGCCATGTAATACCCTCTGGTCTACACCTTGTTGGTCAGGGGTTCATCCTACAGCAAGATAACGACCCAAAACATACCTCCAGGCTATGTCAGAACTACATTAGAAGAAAAGAACAAGATAGAAGGCTTCAAATCATGGAATGGTTAGCACAGTTTTCAGACTTAAACCCCATCCAGCTGGTGTGGGATGAACTGGACAGAAGGTGAAAGCAAAGCAACCTACACGTGCAACACATTTGTGGGAACTTCTGCAAGTGTTGGGAAGAACTTCCGAACAATATTTGATTTCCATTGTAGAAAGAATGCCATGAGTATGTTTGGCTGTTATATCGGCAAAAGGTGGCAACTTTGAGTCAAAAATTGAGATTTAATTTTGTTCAACAAAACGATTCCATGATTTATTTTTTATCTGCAATTGTTTATTTGTTCTATGCTTTAATTTCAGAGTATATTGAAACATTGAACTGCTTAAATTTCAGTAAAAACTGGAAAAGTGGGGGTGTTCTAAAACTTTTGATCGGTAGTGTATATCTGGGTGGTAGTTATGTCTGGACGGTGTTTGTGTCCGAACGTGTCCGGGCAGTATTTATGTCTTGACGGAGTTTGTCTCTGGACATGTCCGGGTGGTGCTTGTCTCCGGATGTGTCCAAGCAGTGTTTGTCTCCAAATGCGTCCAGGCGGTGTTTGTCTCCAGACACGTCTGGGCGGTGGTTGTCTCCAGATGCGTCTGCGAGGTGTTTGTCTCCCGACAGCTTGGCTCTGGACGCGTCCGGGTGGTATTTATGTCTGGACAGGAGTTTGACTCCGAACGTGTTCGGACGCGAGTTTGTCTCTGGGTGGGAGCTTGTCTCCAGATGCGTCTGGACAGGAGTTTGTCTTCAGATGTTTCCAAGCAATGTTTGTGTCCAGACAGCTTGGCTCTGGATGCAACTGGCAGGTTTTGTCTCTGGACGTGTCTGGGCGGTGTTTGTCTCTGGCCGTGTTTATCGTATGACCGGTAGAAAATGGATTTCAGACATTATTTTGTTTCTATCTTCACTGTTATTCTGTACAGAATCATTTTGATGAGAAAGTATGAATTGTAATTAAAGCTCCACAGCACGTATGCCTTCCCTTCCTCTCATCTCACACTGTCTTCCCTTTCACCACCCCGGCTTGCTCCCACTCCCCTCCTCGCTCCCCCTCTCTCCTCTCTCCTCCACCTCTTCACTCTCCCCCACCCCTCTCTCTGTCTTCCCCCTTTTTTCCTCCTCCCCCTTTAGTATTCCCGTCAGCGAAGCGATGCGTGGTATTTGCTTGTACAGGTAGTCGTCGACTTACGACCACGATCGGTTCTGACCGACCAGTCATAAGTCGATTTGGTCGTAAGGCGGCCAGCCTTTATTTATAGTGTATAGGCCAATGCAAAAATTACCGTATGTATATTATACTGTATAATGATGTATCATCTGTAAGTCATATTTCATTAACATTTTCTTTGTTCATAGTTGTTATAACCATGGTTATAAAAACCATTTTTATTTTTACTGTATAACGTTTTTACGTCCGTCAGGTTTATGTCAAACACTGCATACTGCAGTACAATTGGTTTAATATTTGCAAAAACATACAAAAATAGAAAACATTTTACAGTAGTTACAAAACATACCAAACAAGTGGTGCTCGGCACAACAAATCCTGCCCATTTAAGGCATAAAGTTATTTTTGGGATCAAATTTAAATTTGATACATCCTAAACCTGAATGTTGATTATAAGGAATAGAATAAGGAATATTTTAGTCTTAGTTTGAAGTCAATTAAACCATTTTTGACGAAGTTATGACCGTAAAATGATTTTGACCTTTCAAGGCCACGTAAGGTCAAAGGTCATGGTGTTTCAAATGAAAGCCAATAAAGGACTTGATATATGTCTTCCATAGTAAACACGCATATTCCTAACCTTTTTTATCCTGCCCCCTGGAGGGAGGGAGTGGGATATTGTAATCGTCCGGTTTGTTACTCGACAAAATCTACGCTTTTATCAAGTATGTTGGTCGGTTCAGTTTGTTTGTTTGTGTGTACATCTCGCTCTACAGGTCGCATTTCGAGTCGGAATGTCATGGAACTTCACCAATGGACTTATTAGCCACCAGAATAGAACCCTATAACTTTTGGCATGTCAAGGTCAAAGGTCAAGGTCAGGAGAAATTCCTGAAAATCACGAAAATCCGTATCTTTTTGCATGGGCCGATTTTCAAAAAATTCATGTCTCCGCCAAATCTTAACGGATTCCTTTCAAATTTGAAACACGGACGTAGGAGGGGAGTATCTTTGACTGGATTAGAAATTGGTCACATCCATTGCAGATTGCGGAGGTGACAGGTATTTTAATTTAATTTTTTTGTTGTTTGTTTGTTTACCATAAAAACTACGTTTAACCCCAAAAATACCTATTATCGCTCAATATTCTCAATGGTACGCGATCTTGTTGAATTTCGTCAAGTCCTGGCCCTATGGGCCATTTTTATTTGCCTGTTTGTTTGTTTGTTTGTTTGTTGGGTAGTCGATCTATCTACCCTTATTGGGTAGTCGATCTATCAACCCTTATTGGGTAGTCGATCTATCTACCCTTATTGTCAGGTTTTCCGTCATTATGTCTGTCTGTCTGTTTGTCTGTCAAGGCCCGTATTCCGTAAATCGTAGGGCGATTTTGATGAAACTTTGGTGGTAGGTTCATACCTTGACCTAGTTGTGCCCGTTTGAAAACCGTTGCTATGGACCCCTCGGTTGCCTAGCAACGGGCCTTTGAATGTTTCAAAAAAAAATCTAAAAAAATTTAAATATCGAAATTCAAAAATCAAACAATGATCGTTTGTGGGCAACACATTCAGCCTCCTTGACAAAAAAATTCAGCCTGCTCCCATGGAAACTGTCGGAGAAGATAGACTTTGAATGAACCCTGGTCGAAAAAAACAAAAAAACGAAGTTCGTTATATCTCAGAGACCATGAGTCGGACATACATGAAACTGGTATGGTAGGTTCATGGTATGTCCTAGTTATGTGTGAGAAAGAACTGTTGGTATGGATGCTTTTGTTGGCTAGTACCGGCTGAAAAACGACTGAATTCGACTTGATCGACTACCCATGTCTGCCTACCGGCTTGTCTGTTGGGTAGTCGATCGAGTCGGAAAAAAAAAAATTCGAAATTTTTTTTTCTGATTTTTTTTTTTAACCTATCTACCCTTATTTGTTGGTCGTGGTGTCGGTCTGTCCATGTGTGTGTTTGTCGGGGGTTTTTGACCCCCTTGCAGTTGTTAGATTTTGATGAAATTTGGGTGGTAGGACCAGTTTATGACCTCCTTGTGCCGCGTTGGTACTGATTGCTAACGCCCCTTTGGATGCCTAGCAACGGGACTTTGAAAAAAATTTTAAATCATAAAAAAAAATATTTTTTCGAAAATCAAAAAATCGGGCCACGACCAACTGTGGGCAGTACATTCAGCCATATTGTCAAAAATTTCCAGCCGGATCCTATGGAAACTGTCGGAGAAGATAGACTTTGAATGAACCCTGATCAAAAACAATAAAAAAACGAAGTTCGTTTTATCTCAGTGACTATGAGTCAGATATACATGAAACTGGTATGGTCGGTTCATGGTATGTCCTAGTTATGTGTGAGAAAGAACCGTTGCTATGGACCCCTCCGTTGCCGAGCAACGTCCGAAAAACCTCTAAATGTGGAGGTATTTAAACGAAAAAACAATCTGCAGCATTAACCCTTGAAGCTAGAATCATGAATTTTCTTGTGCTTAATCCTCAGGTAATTACCCATCGAACGGGCCCATCGCGTCAGGTTCTATTGGGTAGTCGACTACCCATGTCTGCCTACCGGCTTGTCTGTTTGTCTGTCCAGGCCAGTACTCCGTTAATCGTAGGCCGATTTTGATGAAACTCTGGTGGTAGGTTCATACCATGACCAAGTTGTGCGCGTTTTGAGAACCGTTGCTATGGACCCCTCGGTTGCCTAGCAATGGGCCTTTTCAATTTTCAAAAAAAATCTAAAAAATAAAAATATCGAAATTCAAAAATCAAACTATGATCGTTTGTGGGCAACACATTCAGCCTCCTTGACAAAAAAAATTCAGCCTGCTCCCATGAAAACTGTCGGAGAAGATAGACTTTGAATGAACCCTGGTCGAAAACAATAAAAAAACGAAGGTCGTTATATCTCAGAGACTATGAGTCAGACATACATGAAACTGGTATGGTAGGATCATGGTATGTCCTAGTTATGTGTGAGAAAGAACCGTTGCTATGGACCTTTTTGTTGGCTAGTAACGGCTGAAAAACGACTGAATTCAACTTGATCGACTACCCATGTCCGCCTACCGGCTTGTCTGTCTGTCTGTTAGCAACTTTATGGCAAAACGGCTTTAGCAAACATTATCAAATTTAATCCACAGGTGGGCAATGAACCTTGGACAACCCCATTGACTTTTGGGTCCAATTGGATCAAAGGTCAAGGTCAAGGTCACGAAAAGATCAAAATCGTTTTTCGCTCATAACTTCGTCAAAAATGATCCGATTTACTTCAAACTAAGCTTATAGTGAACCTTATTCTATTTCTCACTTATAATCCTTCCTATTCCTATAGTGAAAAATGCATATTTGTGAAGATCGGAAGGGTCCGAAGTTTTGGGGGTCATGGTCATCGGTCATCGACCCCAAAAGTTAATGGGGTTGTCCAAGCTTCATTGCCCACCTGTGGATTAAATTGGATAATGTTTGCTAAAGCCGTTTTGCCGTAAAGTTGCTAACAGAGAGACAGACAAACAAACAAACAAACAAACAGACAAACAAACCGGACGATTACAATATCCCGCTCCCTCCCTCCCGGGGCGGGATAATTAAAAAAATACAAAACATAAAAACCGGATCGTTTCAACGCCGGCTTCCTATCATGCAATCGCCCGCGCTTGGGCGGTTTGCAAAACACGGAACGGATCTCACACGCAGCATCCCGCGGAGCCGGCACGGTTCCCGAAATAATTCCGTCCGTCTCATTTGGCTCATTAATGAAATAGACTTGTAGCCTTCGTCTGCACAGTAAAAAGGCTTAAAGGTGTCTGTTTTTGGATCTGATCTTCCATGCAAACATGCAGCAATTTCTCCATTTCGTGGTTGGGCCCGGTCCGTTGCGTCGTTATAACTGTCGATCGCAAGGGTGCAGAACTTTTCACAGCTTCACGAATCCTTTCTTTATCTTTCAATATCATCGACACAGTGGAGTGTGATAACTTAAGATCACGTGCGATCGCATTCACTTTCTTTCCTCCTTCGTACTGTTTGATCACCTGCATTTTCGTAGCGAGATCAATGGCCTTTCTTTCCTTCTTGGCAGGTTGAGGAGAAGACAAAGATAATTTCCTCTTGGTAGACATCTTGGGGGTTTGAAGTAAAAATTTTAAGACAAACGGATACGGATAAACTGCGTTATACCGAGACCACACTAACACGCTAGCACTGGCGGGCATTGGGGCAGAAACTGAGCAGTCTGAGTGGGCGGAGACGCGGAGCAGTCTGGTCGTAAAGTCGTAAAGTGGTCGTGGTCGTAAAGTGGTCGTAAAGTCGAACAGTCGTAAGTCGCATAGGTCGTAAGTCGACGACTACCTGTAATTATATAAGCGAGATATTTGTTTGTTTGTGACCTGACCCCGCCTTTGAGCTCTCAAGGTTAATCACGACGAAACTTTCTAGGATTATATTTTGACCAGGATGCACCTAAATTGGGGTTTAAAAAAAGTGTTGAGGAGGTAATTTGGCCCACTATTGCTGTGTTGCACTCCCGAGTTAATTTATTTATGACAGTTTTACTCCTTTAGACCACATTAGAGCTTTAAGACCCCTTTAGGGCTTAGACCTTTTCATTCTTTTGACTGCTTCATACCTATTTAGATCCTGTTAAGACTCTTTAGACTCCTTCACATCCATTTAGACCCTTTTGAGACCTATAGACCTTCTTCACCGCAATATAAACTTTTCAGCCCTATCGACCTTTTTGAGACCCCTTGGACCCTATTAAGACCCTTTGGACCCGTTTAACCCATTGGAGCTTTCCACCCTTTACACCCCTTATATCATAAAGACATTTTTCGACATTTTCAAACCCTTTCGACCCCTTTCAAAAATTTTAACCCCTCCTCCCCCGAAAATCGTTTTTGATGATCATTCACATCCCATCATAAGTTGCAATGACGAATTGAAATTGATATCGCAAAGTGAAACTGATGTTGAAAAGTTAAACTGAAACGACTGATTGGCAGATCATCGAATGTAAACCAGAATGAAACACTGTTAGAAAATCCGAATGGAAAATGCCAAAAACAAAGCTCGGGGTATAGAGAGAGGGGGAAGATTGGGGATGAAGAAGTGATGTGCAGAGGGATATGATATGATGGGCCTGGAGATGGTTGGTTGGCATGGAAAGAATGTCAGTGATCTTCGGTCAGGCGGTAGGCCAGAAAAGTGCCTAAATCCGTTTTCCAGATGAGCTTACATAATATCACCCTCGCTCAAAAACAGTACTTCGGAGGTAGATTAAGCATGGATTGGCAATCTTAGCTGGTGGAATGGAACAAGGTTGCCAAGGTCACCAGCTCCAAACACTGCAATATCAGCTTACTGAATATTTTAAGTGAATTCCCATTTCTACCAATACACAATCTAAAAAAAATGCTCATTTGAGGTGAGAAATCTATGAACCCATCAGAGATGGTGTACCCTGCTCGTATGTGTGCAATTTTAAAAAGGTTCTGCTGAATAAACAGCTTTGCATAGGCTCCACCTATTAGGCATGAGATGAGCAGAGCTACAGTTACCGACATCTCCATAGGATTGCACAGCAATACCAGGAAGACAATTGAATTCACAATTTTATCGACCAGTCCACCACCGGAGAGTGAAAATGGATTGGCCTATAAAATTGAGAATTAAATTCTGTTTCAAGGAAAGGTGATTGTGGACAGATCGATGAATGCCAAATCGAAAAATACCGAGGCTTGGTTTAATCTGAAACCTTTGAATCGATGTGAATATACCTCATGGATTACTCTGTTATGCCTGCACTGAAAGCTTCCCACACTCACCAGAGTGATAAGGCAGAGAGACTGCATCACCGGACAAAAACACTTGTCTATCGCGGAACTCAAACGACCCCTGAAATGAAAATTCAACAAAACACAATATTACGATTATATGAGTTATGGTCACAAAAAATCATCCAAAGTACACTGTATCCAAAGCAAATACTTCATTACATCAAGGAAAGTTTCATTCAATCATGGCAGTGGATGGGAATTTCGAGGGTTGAGAGAAATTGAGTCAGAAAATGGAAAAATGGAAAAATGAGTTTGAGGGAATAAAGAATTGGGTTTGTTCGAGGAACTCCACTTGACTCTGGTTGTTCTCCACTTTCCTCCTACCCCCCCTTCTATCCCAAGAAGATGAGGCAATAAACCCAAGGCCCAAATTCAGGGTATATTATATGTATGTGAACACACACGCACGCACGCACACACACACACACACACTTTGAGAGCTGAAAGAGCGACATTCCACCATCTGAAACCTGCTTAATTAGACAACAACGACACACCTAATAACAAAAAAATGTATTATTATTACTATTTAAAAATAAGAAGAAGGTGGAGGGTGAAGACAGTTGGAAAGGTGAGGAATGAACAAACATTCACTTTTTAAAGAGACCTTTTACAAACATCACAACACATGTTACATAATGATACGCCCAAACTCCAAGATACCTTCCAGACCTGTCAATGTGTACGCACCCCACCTTCCCCAATGTTTATATGTACCTATCTAATTCCAGTTTAATCATTCCCACTGTTTCTGCTGCCACTACCTTTCCAGGGAGACAATTCCATGCATCAACTACCCTTTAAATGATAGACCCTGAGGCCTTACTACCATCTAAACTCTCCTATTATATACTCTAAGGATGTGGCCCCTGGTCATGTCAGTGTCCATTCTGCTGAAAAACTCTTCCACGCTTATTCTGTTTATACCAGTCATTATCTGAAACATCTCTTTCAGAACCCCTCACAATCACCTCCTTTCTAAAGTGTCCTTCTGCCGGTCCTCCAGCTGAGCCGAGCTAGGCCCCAAATCAATCCGTAGTTGCTCTACGCTGATCCCACTCTATGGCAGCCTTTATCCTTCCTTAGATGACATGTCCATCCAATCAGTAACTGCTTCGTAGAACTCCAATAAATTTTTATAGAAAACGTCCCTTTTGTAAATCCATGCTGACCACCTTTAACTCGGTTGAACTTATTCAAATGGTTCCCCCATCAGTTTTGCTAATTAACATCTCCAACACCTTCCCCGCAATGGAAGATAAACGAACAGGTCTATATAGGTCCCCAATTCTTCTTTGGATCCTTTCTTAAACTCATGGCGTTACATTTGTTATTCTTCAATAATCTGATGCCTGTCCCGACCCCAACGAGCTGTTAAAGATATCCTTCTCTGCTCTGTCATCTCTCTCAATACACTTGGATTTGGATGTATGTTATCTGGCACCTGAACCTTATCTTCACTTAACTTTTCTAACTGTCAACCAATGGTTTCTTTATGCCCTCTGACTGACCGACTACCCGACTGATCATCCGTCCGTGTACTTTTGTGTCCCACAGTATTTCAAAAACCCTTGACCATTTAGCTTTCATACTCCAGATATCAATTCATCATGACATGATCTCAACCTGATTGGACCACGGCTGTGATTGGCTGAATTCTGTTACCGTGGCAACCAACTTGGTAACTTGGCTTGTTAACACGATATTTCAAAAACCTTTCAAGACTTATCTTTCATATTACACAGATCTATTCCTCATACCACTCCTCTATCGTGAACTCTAACCCTTAACACAGAATCCTTGCACACACAATGTTATGGTCACTTGCTCCTAAATGCTCCTCCATATCCACCTTCTTTGCCATATCCAGTTCATTGCTTAAACAGAGGTCTACTAACACTGAACTACTCCCCCTTATGGACTTCTCTGCAAACTGGCTTTTAAACAAATCCTGGGTGGGATCGAGAAATTCCTCATCTGCTCCACCCTTTCCCTGTTCCTGGACCCAAACTCTCGCTGGAAAATTAAAATCCCCCATAAGGAATACTCTTCCCTTACTGCATGCCTTTCTGAAGTACTCAGGAACCCCTCTTTCCTGCTTTTCCTTCACACCAGAAGCCCTATAAAAAGCATCCTATAAGTACCTAACAACCCTTTCGAGCTCTTAAATATTTACCCATACAGAATCCTATACATTCATTCCCTCCCTAATGTCACTTCTTTCTACTGGAACATGACATCATTTCCCCTTTCTCTTTTACCCACATTGCTACAGCTCCAGCTCCAGTCCTATTTTATCTTTCCTATCGCACCTATACATCCTGTACCCCAATATGTCCCCCCTTATTAAACCACATCTCGTCGTTTATTTAAACTATTTTGTCTCCAGGCTCTTCCATATTGTTATTTAAACGCTTATTGTTGGTATTGAATATATTTAACTTTTCCCTTCCTGCAATCATTGTTTCCTGCCTCCATTACCAATCATGATATCAGCGACAGTTCTTCCATTTTTACCCTCTCCACCTCCTCCTCCTCCAAGTCGCATCATGGCTGTGCCACTGATGCAAAGCCCATTCCCAGTAAGCCGGTGCTCATTTTGCCAACCTCAGAAGGATGACAAGCTGAATCAACCCTTCGTGGTGTTAACTCAACAGCCCGACAGGGGTTTAAACTCAGGACCCTAGGATCCTTAGCTCACCCCTTAGGGAGCTCACCGCTATGCCCCCTAACCAATGATGCAACCAGCAGTCAAAAAGGATGCACACGAAGGGAAGGGAATTCCTCAGGCAGTATTTCCTACTTCCATATCTTGTTTATCAAGCTATCCAGGGTACATGTTGATATTTTTACACTGATGCTGTTTCCATATGCAGCTTGAGGCTGCTTGGCTGCATCATTTACTGGGGGAGGGGGGGATGTGGATGTGCTGTGAATGCGATTCCCCCTGTTACCAGTACACATACTCATTTCGCTGATCTCAGAAGGATGGCAGGAGGAGAAGAAGGAGGAGAAGGAGGAGAAGGAGGAGGAGGAGAAGGAGGAGAAGGAGGAGAAGGAGGAGAAGGATGCTTCATTTGGAAGAAATTGGATTTTGGATAATAGATTATATCACCAATTGGATTATAGACACCATATAGCATGAGAGAGAGAGAGAGAGAGAGAGAGAGAGAGAGAGAGAGAGAGAGAGAGAGAGAGAGAGAGAGAGAGAGAGAGAGAGAGAGAGAGAGAGAGAGAGAGAGAGAGAGAGAGAGAGAGAGAGAGAGAGAGAGAGAGAGAGAGAGAGAGAGAGAGAGAGAGAGAGAGAGAGAGAGAGAGAGAGAGAGAGAGAGAGAGAGAGAGAGAGAGAGAGAGAGAGAGAGAGAGAGAGAGAGAGAGAGAGAGAGAGAGAGAGAGAGAGAGAGAGAGAGAGAGAGAGAGAGAGAGAGAGAGAGAGAGAGAGAGAGAGAGAGAGAGAGAGAGAGAGAGAGAGAGAGAGAGAGAGAGAGAGAGAGAGAGAGAGAGAGAGAGAGAGAGAGAGAGAGAGAGAGAGAGAGAGAGAGAGAGAGAGAGAGAGAGAGAGAGAGAGAGAGAGAGAGAGAGAGAGAGAGAGAGAGAGAGAGAGAGAGAGAGAGAGAGAGAGAGAGAGAGAGAGAGAGAGAGAGAGAGAGAGAGAGAGAGAGAGAGAGAGAGAGAGAGAGAGAGAGAGAGAGAGAGAGAGAGAGAGAGAGAGAGAGAGAGAGAGAGAGAGAGAGAGAGAGAGAGAGAGAGAGAGAGAGAGAGAGAGAGAGAGAGAGAGAGAGAGAGAGAGAGAGAGAGAGAGAGAGAGAGAGAGAGAGAGAGAGAGAGAGAGAGAGAGAGAGAGAGAGAGAGAGAGAGAGAGAGAGAGAGAGAGAGAGAGAGAGAGAGAGAGAGAGAGAGAGAGAGAGAGAGAGAGAGAGAGAGAGAGAGAGAGAGAGAGAGAGAGAGAGAGACACAGATGATATTAGAGGAGTTGTGCAAATTTAATCCCCATACCTTTGTTGTTGTGAAAACAACATTTGTGAGACATGTCTGTGTTTCACGCATGCCACAGGATGTTTTCGTCACGGCGAGGCTGAAGTTTGAGGACTGAAAATATAAAAGGAAAGTTAGATGTAAACACCGTTTGGTCCTTGTTTTCATCAATTTTGTACAATGATTCCAGTATGAAGGTAAACCAGAATTACATGAAAAAGGCAAACTGTATCAATGGTGAAGAACGCAGGTAAGGTGATATCAAGGTGGAGGTGTTAGTCAGCAATAGGCTATTACCAAGACCATGTAGAATGTGCAAGCTCCATGTAGGTAGTATGACTTGTGGTCGAACGTCGTCATGTGTACGTGTCCCTCCAACGAGCAGACGGTCTGCACTTCCAAGATGGTGCAGTTGAACTGCCCATTTTGACAAATGCTGGTGGCAGGTGAAATGGAAGGCACACCTCTAAACGGTGTCTGCCACTTCATATAAACATACATGATTATTTAAAATAAAATAAAAATTCAAAATCAATGGAATCTCAAATATTGTTTGCAGACACAAAGCACGGAGAAAAAAAATGAACATGGGAGAATCGAGTATGAGCACACAGGACGACCGGCATGACGACACTTTTTCTCTCCACTAGATGATGAAGACCTCACAAGGTTTCTTTCTCAACGAGGTGGCTTTTGGAAGGGTGCCCTTGGACACTTTCGCTGTACGATTTGAGTGCAAGTTTCAATTGCTTCACCATGTTTTGATTGTTTTGTGACTGTGATTATGACCTCAGCAGGGTTGACAATGCAAAGGCTTTGCGAGAGGTGTTCTTAGCCCTTTTTAGTTAACCTCCCTTGGCTTTACTTCATACTCTGTGTGATCAAATATTTAATGCTGTACATACAAATGTGCTTCTTATTGTCATTGGAACTTCACTATCTTTGCTCGAAACTTTCATCATTTCTGATACTTTGATGTTTCATTAATTGTTACACTTTTTAATCAATACAAACTGTAATGAAATGTCAGTTATTCTATCGTTAAACTTCTTTTAAACAATCTTCCTCTGATAAAAAAAATTGCATTGCGTACTCCAGCACCCAGCCAACAACTGCGTAATAAATATAGCCCCAAAATATCTCCATCACCTGCAGAATAAATAGAGCCCCTCGATGGTCCCACCAACTGTATAATACATTCAGTATACCCACGGATTAGCCCTAACACATGTATAACTCCGCCAGGCTGAACACTCTGCCAGTTCGCGCTTTATTTCCAATGATAGGCTGGATCTGCATCCGGACCTCAACCAAAATCGAATCGGCTTGTTCTTGTCACACACCCAACGTGTCCACCAACTTTTGTCATAATATGTCCACACCTTTTTGAAAATATCGTTCTATATATCATTTTTGGCCTGATCTCTCAATGGAAAAGAATCACGTTAAAAAAAAAATCTCCTATCCGGATCTGGATTTGTATCTTCAGCAAAATTTAATCAGTTCATCCTTGTTGCACACCCAACCTGTTCGCCAAGTTTCGTCCAAATCTGTGCACAACTTTTTGAGATATCTTATTTGCAAACAAACAAACCAACAAATGGGTGCAAACATAACCTTCCATCCACCTTTGCTGGTGGACGTGACTAGAAAGTTCATAGAACACCTTACCCCACCCAGTCTTGGAAAAAAAATGGACATGGGAAGGCTCTTTTAAACCCTTGCTTTGCATTTTGTGCTAAACAAACAGCGCTAGGTGCCACCATATTTGTCTGAAAGCTGAATGTCACAGTTATTCTGCCCTCAGAGCATGAGAAAATGTAAATGTTTCACAAGTATTAGTGTTGAACGGGTGTTTGAAAGCACCAAGAAGGCAATGTGTGTTCAAGTGTTCAAGTATATAATTTAATTGAAATAAAATTAAGGTTTTAAAGTGTCTTTTATCTCACCTTAGTTGACACGTTACATTACTTCTTCGTGCCTGTTGTTTGTGTCCTTTACAACATCCTTAAAAACAGTAAGTTTCCTGTTTACAATGATTTTCAATTTTTGTTTGACTGCCAGACACTTACCTTAAGGCCCAGTCACACCTTGATGGTTTAGCCAGCTTATGCCGATTTTTTGAAAAATTTGTCTAAAACGCTGGTACACGTCGAATACGTTATGGGTAAATTTTGGAAACATTAAGAGCACGCTGAAAAACACTGCCATACGTCGTAGTACGCTGGCTTTCATCGTTGTACTTTGCGGTTGTCCTCAAATTTTAGCATGCTTGAAATTTTACGACTTATGCCAGCGTATGACTCACAACTTCCGCTATGCTGGCCATAAGTTGTAGGCACGTTACGCGATCGTTGACACACGTCGACACACATTACTTGTAAGTTGATCATAAGTCGAAACACGTCGAGGTAATGTTTAGCGTCAGTGTTCCAGACTCCCTGGTTTTTTTTTCTTCGGTATGACGGTCATGATGACACTTCGATTTCTAGTGAGGTTATGATTTAAATCGTTGAGCGGCAGCCTAATATGGAATAGGCAAAGCCTTGAAGCGAACGTAGAATTCTTCTTACATTCGCTTCTTAAATATATCGAATTAAACAGTCTTTTTGCTATGAAAAAATAAATATTACCTGAACATCACCTTCACAACAACAACTACACTGCCGAGAACAGGATCTCATCTGCCAAAATAAATATTACCTCAGCATTTCCTTCACAACAACAACTACACCGCCTAGAACTGGGTCTCATCTGAAAAAAAACAAATTTCCTCAACATTACCTTTACAACGACAACTACACCGCCTAGAACAGGATCTCATCTAAAAAAATTAATATTACCTCAACATTACCTTCACAACGACAACTACACCGCCTAGAACAGGATCTCATCTAAAAAAATTAATATTACCTCAACATTATACCTCAACATTACCTTCACAACGACAACTACACCGCCTAGAACAGTATCTCATCTAAAAAAATTAATATTACCTCAACATTATACCTCATCATTACCTTCACAACGCCAACTACACCGCCTAGAACAGGATCTTATTTGAAAAAAAAAATCCTCAACATTACCTTCACAACGACAACTACACCGCCAAGAACAGGATCTCATCTCATCTCATCTGATCCCGAATCCAGGCCGAAGTAACCGGAAATTGCATATACAGTTGTGAACAAGTTGTCGGTAAAGTCAGAAGCGAATGCAAGAAGAATACTACGTTCGCTTCTAGTATTTATTTTTTTTAGATAAGATCCTGTTCTATGTAGTTGGTGTTGTGAAGGTAATGTTGAGGAAATTTGTTTTTTTTCAGATGAGATCCTGTTCTCGGCGGTGTAGTTGTTGTTGTGAAGGTCATGTTGAGGTAATATTTATTTTTGCAGATGAGATCCTGTTCTAGGTGATGTAGTTGTTGTGAAGGTGATGTTGAGGAAATTTTTTTTTCAGATGAGATCCTGTTCTCGGTGGTGTAGTTGTCGTTGTGAAGGTGATGTTGAGGAAATTTGTTTTTTTTCAGATGAGATCCTGTTCTCGGCGGTGTAGTTGTTGTTGTGAAGGAAATGTTGAGGTAATATTTATGTTTGCAGATGAGATCCTGTTCTCGGCAGTGTAGTTGTTGTTGTGAAGGAAATGTTGAGGTAATATTTATTTTTGCAGATGAGATCCTGTTCTAGGTGGTGTAGTTGTTGTGAAGGTAATGTTGAGGAAATTTTTTTTTCAGATGAGATCCTGTTCTCGGTGGTGTAGTTGTCGTTGTGAAGGTAATGTTGAGGAAATTTTTTTTTTTTCAGATGAGATCCTGTTCTCGGCGGTGTAGTTGTTGTTGTGAAGGAAATGTTGAGGTAATATTTATTTTTGCAGATGAGATCCTGTTCTAGGTGGTGTAGTTGTTGTGAAGGTAATGTTGATGAATTTTTTTTTTCAGATGAGATCCTGTTCTCGGTGGTGTAGTTGTCGTTGTGAAGGTAATGTTGAGGAAATTTGTTTTTTTTCAGATGAGATCCTGTTCTCGGCGGTGTAGTTGTTGTTTTGAAGGAAATGTTGAGGTAATATTTATTTTTGCAGATGAGATCCTGTTCTAGGCGATGTAGTTGTCGTTGTGAAGGTAATGTTGAGGAAATTTGTTTTTTTTCAGATGAGATCCTGTTCTAGGCGGTGTAGTTGTTGTTGTGAAGGTGATGTTAAGGTAATATTTTTTTTTTTCATAGCAAAAAGACTGTTTAATTTGATATATTTAAGAAGCGAATGTAAGAAGAATTCTACGTTCGCTTCTCAGCTTTGCCTCTTCCATATTATAACCGCACTAGAAATCGAAGTGTCGACATCACAGTCATACCGAAGAAAAAAACAAACAAACCAGGGAGTCTGGAACACTGACGCTAACCATTACATTGACGTGTTTCGACTTATGAGTAACTTACAAGTAACTTTTGGCGACGTGTGCCAACGATCGCATATCGTGCGTACAACTTATTCCCATCGCATGCGGAACGTGTGAGGCAAACGGCAAGTACGTCGTAAAATGTTTAACACGTTTAAAAGTACAAGACGTACTCCACTTACTACGACGTATGATAGCGTACTTTAGCGTTCTATTCACGTATACCAAACTTACCCATACCGTATTTGACGTGCGTCAGCGTTTTAGACACATTTTTCAGAGGTCGGCATACGCTAGCAAGATCGCCAAAGGTGTGACTGCGATGTTGACACTTCCATTTCTCCGGCGGTTATGATTTGAATCGTTGTGCGGCAGCCTTTTAATAGGCTACGCCACATCATCGTCGGCGATACGTGCAGCGCGCTATGCATAAGTTGGACTATCGTTGGGCATAGGTTGTGAACGCCGACAACAGGCTAAGCATTCGTTGGTACAAGTTACCTATAAGACAACGAAACGTTCTGTGTCCATTACTAATATGTTATGCATACGACCAACTCGTTATGAATACGTCCGAATCTTTAAAAAAAACATCAATAGTTCAACGTAAGCCAGCGTTTTACATACATTTTTATACGTTGCCATTGCTGGTTAAAACGTCAAGGTGTGACTGGGCCTTTACCCCCTCTGTGCGCATGTGCGTCACAATGAGGTTCCATAAATTTTGCCAATTTCAGAGACATTCAATTAAGTAGTTTGTCGATCATAGACTGGTATGTCTTGAGACAGAAGGACGAAGTGAAAGGATTGATTAACCCCACATTTCACTTCATTCGCATGGGGTGATAAATTGATCCTATCTGATGTTTATAAACCTGGGGTCATGCAGGGTGGTTTTCCATCCCTCTCCCAGCAGTAGTCAGCACAGCAATTTCCAGCTGTACCGCAAATTGTTCACATCACTCTCATTGTTATATTGCGGTATTGTGGGGTTCACTTCGTGTTCTAATTCACTGTCCACCTGGTAATGCTAGCAGATGGGTTACCTGGTTCAACGTGCACTCGGTGGATGGCACACCTTGTGATGCAATGCCCTAGTTGTGAAGCACCAGTCTGACGATTTATAGTCCAATCAGAAATCAAACCATAACCAGACAGCTCCAAGTCGAGAAAGCAACCTTTGCACCATCCGGTCGGGCAGGTATTTAAGTAAATATTTCAATAAGAAAATGTAATTTTCCATGAGTGTGTCAATTGATGTGACTCCACCCATGTTAGACGCCATCGCACTTTTACATTTGATCTCAACATGTTCCATGCTCCATTTTAACCAAACTGGGTGGTGCAATGGTTGGAGCATCTGCTCTGATTATGGGATATCGGCAGTTTGAACCCTGGCCATGTTATACCAAACACTTCGAAATGGTGTGTACTCCTTCATTGCTTTGCGATGAACAATTAAAAAAGGATAGAGCATGGACAAACAACCACCAGATGGCAATCATAGCACAGGATTTGATGGCCATAATGGCCTTCACCCGTGTCAAAGTCCCTCGTAAGGGAACTTTATTTTATTTATAAAGATCACATGAAAAATGAAACTTCAGATGAGAGGGAGAGCATGGGAGAGAAGAGAGAGGTAAGTCGAAGTGAGAAAACATCAGATGCTTCGAACAAGCCATGATGTGCAAAATTATTTTTAAAGGGGCACATGACCCTCGACCTCTTGAACCCCAAAATTTCAATGATTCATTTTTGTCAAAATTATCATGGAAAGAAAGATTTTCAATTAAAGGTCACATGACTTTCCACCTTTGAGATCCAAAATCAAATGGATCCATCTTTACATTACAGTTCCTACTTGTGCCAGGTTGCGTCAACAGACACACCGACGGACAACCCAAAAACATGATGCCTCGGGCCTTCGGCTGCGAAGCCGCACAAACACACTTACCAGTGCTGCACACCGTCCCTCCGTTGCTCTCCGGCAGCATATATTTGGTTGTTGTGGGAGCAGGAGCATTGTGACACGTTTACGCATTGACCATCATGCCTCTGCAATGTATCTGAAACAAGGTACGTCATTCCATTGATGTCCTCATCGCTTTTGTTACATATTATGGAAGGAGATATAAGAAAAATACGATGCAGGTTAAGCCCTTTTGGCTCATCGTTCTCATGTTGCGTTTCCATCCGAACACTCTTTCATATTCCACGAATAACTTGCATTCACATGAAACACATGCGTAAAAATGTATTGAAGCTGTTAGAGAACAGCAACTTGATCGAAGAGAGGTATTTATAGAAACAGACAGACGGTGTATATTTCGTGTGTTTTTTTTTTGTTTTTGTCTAATTTTTGTTTTCAATGCTGTACCTGCGGGACAGAAACAACCCGCCATACAGTGTTCCTCACACACCAGCTCCCCAATAGGATTGCCACATGTCCTCAGGCACGGACTCCCACATTCTCTGTACTCCATGTTTCCAGGACATGTATTGCCTGTGGAATGAAATGGAACAGAGCAAAATAAGCAAGGGAATGAATAAACAAGGAGAGAGAGAGAGAGAGAGAGAGAGAGAGAGAGAGAGAGAGAGAGAGAGAGAGAGAGAGAGAGAGAGAGAGAGAGAGAGAGAGAGAGAGAGAGAGAGAGAAGAAGAAGAAGAAGAAGAGAGAAGAAGAGAGAAGAGAGAAGAAGAAGAAGAAGAAGAAGAAGAAGAAGAAGAAGAAGAAGAAGAAGAAGAAGAAGAAGAAGAAGAAGAAGAAGAAGAAGTAGAAGAAGAAGAAGAAGGAGAAGTAGAAGAAGAAGAAGAAGAAGAGGAAGAAGAAGAAGAAGAAGAGAAGAAGAAGAAGAAGAAGAAGAAGAAGAAGAAGAAGAAGAAGAAGAAGAAGAAGAAGAAGAAGAAGAAGAAGAAGAAAAAAAAAAAAAAAAAAAAAAGAGAGAAAAAACTGGTGTAGTGACTTGCCAGATAAGGTGAAGGCAAATTATTGTACGCACCACAAAAGTTTGACGTCCTCCAGTTGGCTGGATGTCCATTGAGCAAGGCACAGTGACGGGTTGCCTCTGAGATGGTGGCACAAAAGCAGTCAAAACTCTTCTCACAAGCGCAAGCGTCCCAGGTTGTCAATGAAGCATACTGAGCCATGCCCAACTGAGGGCAGCTCGCTTGTTGGTTCATGATTGTGGTCGAGCTTTGGCGTTCCAACTCTGCCTGTAAAATGCAAGGGGGGAAAAAAGTTCATTGTAGCCACTGAGAAATAAACCGCTACAAAACGTGATCCTGGTGCTGATGAAAACGGGTTCAAAATTCAGATTTCCCTTAGAAATCCATTCAATGCCCAGTGAACAAATTTTGTTTAAAAAAAAAAAAACTTAAGTTATCAGCAAAATGTGCTAGTGCGCTGAACTCGATTTGACCTGAAATGAGGGACAATCCGGTTTGCCACTCAGGGGGTTCATTTGATCCTTGGCTATCAAGTTCTCAGCTTTTGGGATGAAACCAGTGATGCTAAGTCAGTCTGTCGCAGGAAACTTGTTCTTCTTTACTAAGTCTTAATCCCAACAGTTATGTGTCTGCTACTCGGATCCGGCTTCTCCATTCTCCTCTGTCTTCTGCTTCTTCTTCTCTCAATCCCTTGCCCTTTAAATATCTTGCCACTAATGCCTCTAACCCAATAGTTGTCTTCTTGTAGATCTTTTCCCTCTCATCAGCTCATTCCATATACTTCCTAGATTGGTTTCTAATCCTTTCTTTTTATCGCGTGCCCAAACCAGTCTGGCTCTCTTGTGCATCTCCTCATTCCTCAACAGCTCTCTTAGTGGTACTCTGAGAATCCACCTCGGTATTCTCATCCTTTCAAACACCTCCACTTCTCTTTTTCCTTTTTCATTGAAGCCCACGTTTCTGCAGCACACATTAAACAGCTACCTAAATCCTCTCTGCAGCACAACTCGATCTCCTCTTTGCCAACGCCAATGCACATGCCATCGAGATTGAAGAGTCAGGTAAAGATCGTTTATATGATTTCAAAAATAATCTTCCGTTGTAAACGGGGAATTGTTGAAACGGCACAGGCTTGCACAATTGCTCAGAATGATGGCCATGCTGTTTTATATATATCCCAGGTGGCTTTCATCACCTTCACCAAAGGAAGATTCATTTTTGGTTCACGAGCCAGTAAGTGACGCCAGTAATTGGTTCACGAGTCAGTAAGTGACCACGAGATTCGTTATGGGTGTCTGTCTGTCTGTCCCAAGCATAACTCCGTGGGTTTTGATCCGATCTTGATAAAATTTGGGTGGGAGGTTTGTATCATGATCAAGTTGTGTTTTCCTGAGAATGGGCATGCTGCCCCCATTATGGACGGAGCCACGCTAAAAAACATGTGTTTTTAGGGGGTAGCCAGTTTCAAGTTACATCTTCTCCGAGGGGGTTTGTCGAATCTGGCAGGGGTTTTGGTATTTGGTTAGCCCAATGGCACCTGCATAGCCCCATGGAGCTCGATTTTTGATTTTCGTCCCAAGGTCAAGGTCACAAGGTCACGGACTTAGAAATGTCAAAAAAAAATCAAAAAATTGGGCATCGAGCTCCTAGGGTTTTCAACTGTTTCAAATGAAACTTGGCATGCAAGTCGTGCTCTTCGAGTACTGCAACTTTCATCATTTATGTTTTTCCCGATTCCCGCCAGTTTGTCGGTGGCATCCCCTTGTAAACCATCGGCATCTCCAGACTTGTTCTGGTTTACAGGTGTTACCGATGTACACTTGACAATTGATTGTTTTGCCATCAAGGTGTTGGGATGATTGCTGAAATACTTTCTTTGAAAAGGTAGGGCCATGTCTAGCCAGATATTAGGAAAGTTGACAAGCAACTAAAATATTAGGAAGGCAACATGATCTGGCATTATTATCATTGTACCACTCCCATTATGAGTCCAAAAGATTAATAATGCACATTGCATTCCTGTGAGTGTACAATGTATGATGTTACAAAAGAAAACGTCATCACCCTCAGGGAGTTTTTTTTTTTTAATGTCACTACATCTTACATATCAACTTGGTTAACACCAAAACGTAATTAGTTTTAATTGCACTGAAAGAACGTCATTACAATATTCATGTTTCATGGTATATAATCATACTTTTATACAAAATAACCGGAAACATGTAATTTACCAATTGCTACATTTTTACCGACACATCACGCAACTGGCGCATTCTCTTTTCTTTTTTTGGAGTAGGTCATCATCGTTTTGTATGTAGCATGTGGCTGCTGCTTGCTTTATTTCTCAGAGTGCAGCTGTATAGCTGAGGCAGTGCCCCCTAGGTTAGAGCAAGGATTTGAAATTTGTTCATGGTGCCGGTGATGGCTCACCTCTTCATGAAGGACACCGTAGGATCTTTAATGTCCACAAACTAATATTGGCAGATGGGACCCCAAGTTTGACGTCCATCAGAGGGATGGCACACACATTAATGAATCACCCTGCTTGTGAAACACCAGGATAACTGTTTATCGCTGGGTTGGGATTTACACTCAGGCTTGACAGCTCAAAGGTGAGTCTGCATACCCTGAAGGCCATCCTGCCAGCCCTTTGGAATATGTGTAAATTGAGAATTGGGTGGCACCGACATCGTTCATTAATGTACGTAGCATGTTCACTCTGGCACAGTCAAATTCTCGTTTAGTTATAATCTAAAGTGAGTGCCAGCAGGGGCGGATGCATTGTGAAACATTCTTTGAAAGGGATTGTGAAACGTCCTTTGTCCCGTGAGTTGTCCAAGTACCCTATTTGTCATGAAGTCGTGCTCCAATTGTGAAAATGAGATTTTGTTTTGTCTGCCTGTCTCCCTACCCCCCACCCCCCTCCCCCCTCCCCCCACCACCTTCCCAGGGAATCAGCACACAATGACCTATTCCTTTTACCTCTGCCAACCAAAGGCGGACGGAGGTAATGTTTTCACCCGTCTGTTTGTTTGTTTCTATGTTTGTAAACAAAATATGTCAAAAACTCATGGACAGATTCGGATGAAAATTGGTGGGCATGTTGGGTTTGTAAAAAGGAAGGGTTGATTCGATTTTGGCGAAGATCTGAATCCAGATCCAAGAATTTTTAAAGAGATTCTTCATCATTGAGTGATCGGGCTAAAACGATATATAGCATGAGTTGTCAAAAAAATGATGGACGGATTCGGACACAACTTGGTGTACGAGTTAGTTAGGTGACAAGAACAAGCTGATTAAATTTCAGTTCAGGTCCGAATCCGGATCCGGCCTCTCAGTGGGATACAAAACGTAAACGAATCATCCTGGCGGAGGTATGCGCTCTACCGAGTACCATTCTAGTTTAATATGTGGTGGTATTCTTCAAGGTATGGGATCCACAAAACATCTACATTTCTAATGTTTCTCCAGTTATTCTCACCATCGTGGTGCTGACAGAGCAATCCATTGAGGGAATGGACCTCGTTGAACAATTTTGACTTTGCTCGTACAGGTTCAGGTGTTGCTCCATCTGGATGGTGTTATCTGCGCCACAAAATGAAAACAACAATACCTGTGTTGTCAAAGTTCTTCTCACGTCTGCAATATATATATATATATATATATATATATATATATATATATATATATTGAGTTGGGGCGTTCTCACACGATTTGGTGGAGGTAATCAGGGCATCTTAACCTTTAAAAACACTTATGTTGAAGCTGCACATGATACCATTTACAAGATCATCTGACATGAAATGGCAGTGTATGTGCCAATTTATATCATTCACAGTAGTTATTTTTCTGAGCAGACCACCATTGTCTATACTCGATAAGGTAATGAGGTGAGACACCGACAAACCCGTCACAGACAGGTACCCTGCTAATAAGCAATAATTATCAACTTGGAAAACTCTGCAACATGGCCTTGAGCAGGACTATGTGTTGTGAAAACAAACCACTGCGGTTAAGATTATGTTTGATCAAACCTCATTCCACAGGTAAGGGAGTATAAATATGTTGATCAAATAAATCCCCTCCCGGCAGAGCCATTACATTGATTACGTATGAGCCATCTCAATGTTGCGTGCACAAGAAAGCAGAGACACCAATCATTGTTGATGAGTGGGGTGGGACGTGCGAGCACATAGCTCAAAGCCATTACCACCTGGGGTCCCTTAGGCAGGCCCCAGAAAATTTCGGATTCCGAGCACTTTATGGCCACTTGCGTTACCTTTTCTGGGAAAATTATTTCAGGGGTAATTGGAGGGGGGAGTACAATCTATTAATATTCCACTGGCTAAGTAATTAATCGCTCATTCAAACTTTTCATAAAATGTATGTATTAAATTAATTGCAAGGAAAACTGTCCCGATGAATAAGGCGGTTGTTGGCCTACATCAACCCAAGAAGATTTAATCAAGATCCTCCCCACAACGTGACAAATAATATCAAATAGATTTGTTCACAGTGTTTGAACACACTTTGATTAAACCTTAACAAAAAAAAAGGACCAATCACATACGATAAAAAATTAACGGTCTACCATATCATAAATGAATACCAAAGTTAAACATTCCGCACCACTGATATATCATTCCGTTTTTGCCCTCCCATAGAATATCCATTGACTTGTCATTTACTTCTGACTTGCAAAACCAGATATACCATTGAATCGTAATACCTTTAGAATACCATAAATCTCCCATTGATTTCCATTCACACACCTACCATTGATTACCATATGATCCCATCTTCACATCTACCATAGCTTACCATCGGATACCATTCATGATGTTTTATCAGGGAAGCTTTGAGCTAAACAATTATTTTGTAGAACGCTTTTCATCGAGCACATTAACCAAAGACATCATAAAAATCTGTAATTCATCAGAAAAATAAGAAAATGATATTTTTCCCATCTTCTCAATTTCAATAAAATAACAAAAAAAAGTTTCCATTTAAAAAGAGTTTAAACCAAAAAAAAATATAAGAAAAGTAATTGCAGTCAAAAAGCTTTGAAAAAAAAAAAATCAAACATTTATTTTATAATAAACCTGTTTGTGATAAAAGGGTAAATTCATTCAAGTGGGGCAATAACTCTCAACTCTTTTAATAATAATAATAACTCTTTTATTCAAAGGTTCCAACAAGTTAAACAACCCATGAAACTGACAAGTCGAGGTACAAAGCACATGGTGATCTACGAGTAGTATTAAGCCCTTACTTAGTGGAAGATCTTTAACTCCATTGAAGTTTCCGCACAAACCACACATTGTGTTCATATACTTGTTCCCAATCAGTATCTACGAACAGCAGAGAAGACATATGTTAATAGAGTTGTCAATGTGTACATACTGCAAATTACATTCCCCACATCCCCCACCACCACCCCACCCCTCCTTTTCCGATCAATGGTCACCAGTGGTCCAGCCATTGGGAATGCCCGAGACGATCAGAATTAAAAAATTCTGTGTTTTTTTTTTGAAAGTTTTGACTACCAGAGTGATTCATTTGTCTTTTTGTCGATCAGAATCCAACCTGTACTCACTAATCCCTTTTTGTGGCACTCCCTTCTGTCATCCTGTAGAGGTGCGTCACTCTATGCCCTCTGTCGTCCAGATTGAAACACCTCCATTCATATTCGGGCAAGCCAAAGTCAAACTGCTCATCTCTTTTTTACAAAGTCAAATGAACTTTTTTTTTTTTCATCCATCGTAACAATGGCGCTTGTGGTGAAATACTACGCAAGCGGAACAACCATCGATGGGTCCCACCTGCAAGGTTTCGGATGCAACTGCTCACCGTGGCAAAGTCTTCGCCCCAAATCACTGTGACTCCTGATTGTTTGGCTCGAAGGCGGGTGCCAAAGCCATGTTTCTTGATGCCAAATGCTGGGTTGGAGTACGGCAGGTTCACACTGGAAAGGGGTAAAGAGAGGCCAAAATAATTTGAAAAATGTCATCTTTCGGTTTGGAACATTTCATTTCATAAGCAAGTCTAATTAGCAAGGCTGCTGCTGATGTTTTGTTTTCAATTAAAAATTGAGGCTCATGGAAAAGCTGATTGTTATTTTAACCTTCCCCTTCAGGATATGGGAAGGTTTAATGCTGATGTACGGTTTGTTTCTACAATTAGTGCCTCAAATTTTCAATGGTATCTCAGACTTTATTAGACCCCGAGGTGTGCTAAAACCACCATTTTGAGTTTTTTTTTCCCCCCCTTTCTTCACTTCCAATTTCCGAGCTGTATCAATTTCTGAGCTGTTAGGGTTAGCCGGCTGTATCTGAGCCGGCTGGGACTTTCGGAATGAAATTTTGGATCAATAAGGTGAATAGCAATTATGCGGGGTTGACATATTTTTTGACCTTTGACCTAATTTTAAGGTTATGACCTAAGTATAGACATTTTACCATTTTTTGTCACCATAACTTGACGAAGGTTTGTCTGGTCAGAACAAAATTACTCTCTCTGGATAGCCGAAAGCAAGGTGCATTTAGCTTTACAGAAAACCATGCCGACAGAAAACAGATTTGTTTGGAAGGTTGGCCAAATTTTCCATCTAATCATCATGTAACATTGTTTTCAAAAAAAAAAAATCTCCATAGGGAAGCACTCCTATGCTGAAAGTTTCTTGTCAATCGCTCAAGCGGTCGCGGAGAAAACAAATTTACAAGTGAATAAAGGTGAAAAAGTGAGGGACTCATTCGATGTTCCACAATATGGTCAAGGTTGTAGATGCTGAATATTAGTTATTATTCTCGAAGAAGAAGAAGAAGAAGAAGAACAACAACAACAACAACAACAAAAAAAAGAGGGTCATCATTCAAAAAAAAATAAAAACATAGGAGCAATACCCCTTGTCGCTCACCTGGTAGAATAATGATACTGAGGAGGAAGTCAATGTGGGACTGAATCAGCAAAATGTACCAATGAACCAATGTTATGGCGCCTGTATAGCAACCCCCCATACCCCTCATACCCCTCATTAAACCATGATTTTTTTAAATACGTGAACAAACTTTGGTACATCATGGGTATTGAAGGTTGTGGTCAAGTTTTACCGGAATTCTGTGTGTAGTTTCAGAAGAAAAAGCAAATACCTATTTTGGGGGGGGGTCAAACCTGGACCCACTTTGAGCTCCGGTAGACCGCTTTAGATCTCCATTTTTCTTTTTTAATGCTGTAAACAAACTTGAGTTGCAACATACCAAATATAATTTCAGCCAATTTTGGTCACAATCCCATCGGCAGTTTTGGAGAAGAAGTTGCAAGTGTGTTACGGACTGACCTGACGGACAGACAATGTGCCAT